>NC_082642.1:42209720-42344777 GCF_028023285.1 Balaenoptera ricei | reverse complement strand
GTGGGGTGGGGTGATGCATAAAACAAGGGTTTCAAATGAGCTCAGATACCGTTCCATAAACCCCATATGTAATAGAAAGACCTACTCCTTGCTCAGTGAACTGGACTCAACACCCCCTATTCACCGCACAAGAATATATCTGACTAGTAAGAATCTTAAAACCTATGTATTGATATCTCTCTGGAAGTGAGTCAAGTGGCTGTAAAGCGGCAGAATCACAGCCGTGAAAAGCAGCTAAACCCCATTATAAAAATAAATTCCTTTTAAAAACCCGTGAAACAAAGACAGTGAAATAGAGAGAAATTCTTACAAAATTCGTTCAGGGGCTGTGATGCAACCTGGATTGACCATATCTAGACCCACAGCTGGATGAGACATAAGGGTGGACACTCTCGCGGCTGAGAGGTTTGGTGAGGTTGGGGGAGCAAACGCAGAGCCTTTAAAGTAATACTGCCTGTTACCCATCCCATGGGTCCCAAATCTGCAGGTTCAAGGGCATCTTCCTACCTCGAAAACATGCATGAGAAACCCAGAAGGTGGTACACCGTGAGATCGGGAAAGGTTTCTAAAACGCACCTCATTTCTCATCTCCTTGTGCTCGGGTTCGCCATTCCAGCCGCTTTACTAGCAATCTCCCTCCTTGGAGAATCAGCACCTTTAACCTCCCGTTCCGTACAGCTTGCAATTTGTCCTGAGGATGAACGGGAAGAGGGGGAGCCAATGAGAGACTAGCTCTAGGTGTTGGGACAGGCACAGGTCACTCTATTTTCCCATCAGGAAGAAGAATTAACCACAGGCTCAGCCTGCCGCCCGGAAGCAGAATAGGGCCTGAGGCGATCCTGCGCTTTTGCGGACAGCTCCCAAAAAAGCGAGTTGAAAAATGGAGCTCAGGGGCACTGCAATTCACAAACCTGCAGAGTTATAAATGATAACTCTCGTCCACAAATATATTGAGGGAAGGCACCGAAGAGGATCTGAAAGCAAGGCAGAATTGCAGGAAACAGATTTCAGGAGGTCGATTCGAATCGCCTTTAAAGCACATGAAAAGTGGCAAAACGTCGACAATGATGCCCTTGGCCAAAAAGGGCGTATGCGTTTTTTCCTGAATATATTCAGGAAAAAACGCATACGCACTTTTCGGTCAACCAAGCAACCTGGAAAGGCAAATCAGCGCTACAAAGAAGTCTCGCTTCCCATCGGTCAAAAGGGCCACGCGGAAAAAAGTGTCAAAACCAGAAATGCAGAACAGGCCATGGAGAAATGGGAGCCTTGCTACGCTGATGGGCGGGATGTAAATTGCCAACAGCCACTCTGGAGAAGTGTACGGTGTGTCCTGAAACATCAAAAAAACACAGCTTAGAGCGCATAGGGCACTTCCACTCATGGGCGTATAAATTGGGAAAACTAAAAATCAGCAAGACACAGGCACCCGAAAGTTTAGGGCTGCTCTGTTGACAAGAACCTCCACTTCATGACACCTTAAATATCCCAGGAAAGAGAAAAATGGATAAAGAAGTGGTGGTCCTTATGTACAATGGAATATCACTCAGCCATGAAATCAATGTCATAAGGCTAGTAGCAGCATGATGAGTGGCTTTAGCTACGACGATTCTAAGTGAAATAAGTCACACAGAAAAAGACACTTATCATAAGCTATCACTTATAGAGGGAATGTAAAAACCGCTACACTTGAACTGAATTACAAAACAGAACAGAGTCACACGTTTACAAAACACACTATGTCTGCTTAACGGGAAAGGTGGGGTGGGGTGATGAATAAAACAAGGGTTTCAAATGAGCTCAGATACCGTTCCATAAACCCAATATGTAATAGAAAGACCTACTCCTTGCTCAGTGAACTGGACTCAACACCCCCTATTCACCGTGCAAGAATATATCTGACTAGTAAGAATCTTAAAACCTATGTATTGATATCTCTCTGGAAGTGAGTCAAGTGTGTGTAAAGCGGCAGAAACACAGCCGTGAAAAGCAGCTAAACCCCATTATAAAAATAAATTACTTTTAAAAACCCGTGAAACAAAGACAGTGAAAGAGAGAGAAATTCTTACAAAATTCGTTAAGGGGCTGTGATGCAACCTGGATTGACCATATCTAGACCCACAGCTGGATGAGACATAAGGGTGGACACTCTCGGGGCTGAGAGGTTTGGTGAGGTTGGGGGAGCAAACGCAGAGCCTTTAAAGTAATACTGCCTGTTACCCATCCCATGGGTCCCAAATCTCCAGGTTCAAGGGCATCTTCCTACCTCGAAAACATGCATGAGAAACCCAGAAGGTGGTACACCGTGTGATCGGGAAAGGTTTCTAAAACGCACCTCATTTCTCATCTCCTTGTGCTCGGGTTCGCCATTCCAGCCGCTTTACTAGCAATCTCCCTCCTTGGAGAATCAGCACCTTTAACCTCCCGTTCCGTACAGCTTGCAATATGTCCTGAGGATGAACGGGAAGAGGGGGAGCCAATGAGAGACTAGCTCTAGGTGTTGGGACAGGCACAGGTCACTCTATTTTCCCATCAGGAAGAAGAATTAACCACAGGCTCAGCCTGCCGCCCGGAAGCAGAATAGGGCCTGAGGCAATCCTGCGCTTTTGTGGCCAGCTCCCAAAAAAGCGAGTTGAAAAATGGAGCTCAGGGGCACTGCAATTCACAAACCTGCAGTGTTATAAATGATAACTCTCGTCCACAAATATATTGAGGGAAGGCAGCGAAGAGGATCTGAAAGCAAGGCAGAATTGCAGGAAACAGATTTCAGGAGGTCGATTCGAATCGCCTTTAAAGCACATGAAAAGCGGCAAAACGTCGACAATGATGCCCTTGGCCAAAAAGGGCGTATGCGTTTTTTCCTGAATATATTCAGGAAAAAACGCATACGCCCTTTTTGGCCAACCAAGCAACCTGGAAAGGCAAATCAGCGCTACAAAGAAGTCTCGCTTCCCATCGGTCAAAAGGGCCATGCGGAAAAAAGTGTCAAAACCAGAAATGCAGGACAGGCCATGGAGAAATGGGAGCCTTGCTACGCTGATGGGCGGGATGTAAATTGCCAACAGCCACTCTGGAGAAGTGTACGGTGTGTCCTGAAACATCGAAAAAACACAGCTTAGAGCGCATAGGGCACTTCCACTCATGGGCGTATAAATTGGGAAAACTAAAAATCAGCAAGACACAGGCACCCCAAAGTTTGGGGCTGCTCTGTTGACAAGAACCTCCACTTCGTGACACCTTAAATATCCCAGGAAAGAGAAAAATGGATAAAGAAGTGGTGGTCCTTATGTACAATGGAATATCACTCAGCCATGAAATCAATGTCATAAGGCTAGTAGCAGCATGATGAGTGGCTTTAGCCACGACGATTCTAAGTGAAATAAGTCATACAGAAAAACACACTTATTATAAGCTATCACTTATAGAGGGAATGTAAAAACTGCTACACTTGAACTGAATTACAAGACAGAACAGAGTCACACGTTTAGAAAACACATTATGGCTTCTTAACGGGAAAGGTGGGGTGGGGTGATGCATAAAACAAGGGTTTCAAATGAGCTCAGATACCGTTCCATAAACCGCATATGTAATAGAAAGACCTACTCCTTGCTCAGTGAACTGGACTCAACACCCCCTATTCACCGCACAAGAATATATCTGACTAGTAAGAATCTTAAAACCTATGTATTGATATCTCTCTGGAAGTGAGTCAAGTGGCTGTAAAGCGGCAGAAACACAGCCGTGAAAAGCAGCTAAACCCCATTATAAAAATAAATTACTTTTAAAAACCCGTGAAACAAAGACAGTGAAAGAGAGAGAAATTCTTACAAAATTCGTTCAGGGGCTGAGATGCAACCTGGATTGACCATATCTAGACCCACAGCTGGAGGAGACATAAGGGTGGACACTCTCGGGGCTGAGAGGTTTGGTGAGGTTGGGGGAGCAAACGCAGAGCCTTTAAAGTAATACTGCCTGTTACCCATCCCATGGGTCCCAAATCTCCAGGTTCAAGGGCATCTTCCTACCTCGAAAACATGCATGAGAAACCCAGAAGGTGGTACACCGTGTGATCGGGAAAGGTTTCTAAAACGCACCTCATTTCTCATCTCCTTGTGCTCGGGTTCGCCATTCCAGCCGCTTTACTAGCAATCTCCCTCCTTGGAGAATCAGCACCTTTAACCTCCCGTTCCGAACAGCTTGCAATTTGTCCTGAGGATGAACGGGAAGAGGGGGAGCCAATGAGAGACTAGCTCTAGGTGTTGGGACAGGCACAGGTCACTCTATTTTCCCATCAGGAAGAAGAATTAACCACAGGCTCAGCCTGCCGCCCAGAAGCAGAATAGGGCCTGAGGCGATCCTGCGCTTTTGCGGACAGCTCCCAAAAAAGCGAGTTGAAAAATGGAGCTCAGGGGCACTGCAATTCACAAACCTGCAGAGTTATAAATGATAACTCTCGTCCACAAATATATTGAGGGAAGGCACCGAAGAGGATCTGAAAGCAAGGCAGAATTGCAGGAAACAGATTTCAGGAGGTCGATTCGAATCGCCTTTAAAGCACATGAAAAGTGGCAAAACGTCGACAATGATGCCCTTGGCCAAAAAGGGCGTATGCGTTTTTTCCTGAATATATTCAGGAAAAAACGCATACGCCCTTTTCGGCCAACCAAGCAACCTGGAAAGGCAAATCAGCGCTACAAAGAAGTCTCGCTTCCCATCGGTCAAAAGGGCCACGCGGAAAAAAGTGTCAAAACCAGAAATGCAGAACAGGCCATGGAGAAATGGGAGCCTTGCTACGCTGATGGGCGGGATGTAAATTGCCAACAGCCACTCTGGAGAAGTGTACGGTGTGTCCTGAAACATCAAAAAAACACAGCTTAGAGCGCATAGGGCACTTCCACTCATGGGCGTATAAATTGGGAAAACTAAAAATCAGCAAGACACAGGCACCCGAAAGTTTAGGGCTGCTCTCTTGACAAGAACCTCCACTTCATGACACCTTAAATATCCCAGGAAAGAGAAAAATGGATAAAGAAGTGGTGGTCCTTATGTACAATGGAATATCCCTCAGCCATGAAATCAATGTCATAAGGCTAGTAGCAGCATGATGAGTGGCTTTAGCTACGACGATTCTAAGTGAAATAAGTCACACAGAAAAAGACACTTATCATAAGCTATCACTTATAGAGGGAATGTAAAAACCGCTACACTTGAACTGAATTACAAAACAGAACAGAGTCACACGTTTACAAAACACACTATGTCTGCTTAACGGGAAAGGTGGGGTGGGGCGATGCATAAAACAAGGGTTTCAAATGAGCTCAGATACCGTTCCATAAACCCAATATGTAATAGAAAGACCTACTCCTTGCTCAGTGAACTGGACTCAACACCCCCTATTCACCGCACAAGAATATATCTGACTAGTAAGAATCTTAAAACCTATGTATTGATATCTCTCTGGAAGTGAGTCAAGTGGCTGTAAAGCCGCATAAACACAGCCGTGAAAAACAGCTAAACCCCATTATAAAAATAAATTACTTTTAAAAACCCGTGAAACAAAGACAGTGAAAGAGAGAGAATTTCTTACAAAATTCGTTCAGGGGCTGTGATGCAACCTGGATTGACCATATCTAGACCCACAGCTGGATGAGACATAAGGGTGGACACTCTCGGGGCTGAGAGGTTTGGTGAGGTTGGGGGAGCAAACGCAGAGCCTTTAAAGTAATACTGCCTGTTACCCATCCCATGGGTCCCAAATCTGCAGGTTCAAGGGCATCTTCCTACCTCGAAAACATGCATGAGAAACCCAGAAGGTGGTACACCGTGTGATCGGGAAAGGTTTCTAAAACGCACCTCATTTCTCATCTCCTTGTGCTCGGGTTCGCCATTCCAGCCGCTTTACTAGCAATCTCCCTCCTTGGAGAATCAGCACCTTTAACCTCCCGTTCCGTACAGCTTGCAATTTGTCCTGAGGATGAACGGGAAGAGGGGGAGCCAATGAGAGACTAGCTCTAGGTGTTGGGACAGGCACAGGTCACTCTATTTTCCCATCAGGAAGAAGAATTAACCACAGGCTCAGCCTGCCGCCCGGAAGCAGAATAGGGCCTGAGGCGATCCTGCGCTTTTGCGGCCAGCTCCCAAAAAAGCGAGTTGAAAAATGGAGCTCAGGGGCACTGCAATTCACAAACCTGCAGAGTTATAAATGATAACTCTCGTCCACAAATATATTGAGGGAAGGCACCGAAGAGGATCTGAAAGCAAGGCAGAATTGCAGGAAACAGATTTCAGGAGGTCGATTCGAATCGCCTTTAAAGCACATGAAAAGCGGCAAAATGTCGACAATGATGCCCTTGGCCAAAAAGGGCGTATGCGTTTTTTCCTGAATATATTCAGGAAAAAACGCATACGCCCTTTTTGGCCAACCAAGCAACCTGGAAAGGCAAATCAGCGCTACAAAGAAGTCTCGCTTCCCATCGGTCAAAAGGGCCATGCGGAAAAAAGTGTCAAAACCAGAAATGCAGGACAGGCCATGGAGAAATGGGAGCCTTGCTACGCTGATGGGCGGGATGTAAATTGCCAACAGCCACTCTGGAGAAGTGTACGGTGTGTCCTGAAACATCGAAAAAACACAGCTTAGAGCGCATAGGGCACTTCCACTCATGGGCGTATAAATTGGGAAAACTAAAAATCAGCAAGACACAGGCACCCCAAAGTTTGGGGCTGCTCTGTTGACAAGAACCTCCACTTCGTGACACCTTAAATATCCCAGGAAAGAGAAAAATGGATAAAGAAGTGGTGGTCCTTATGTACAATGGAATATCCCTCAGCCATGAAATCAATGTCATAAGGCTAGTAGCAGCATGATGAGTGGCTTTAGCCACGACGATTCTAAGTGAAATAAGTCATACAGAAAAACACACTTATTATAAGCTATCACTTATAGAGGGAATGTAAAAACCGCTACACTTCAACTGAATTACAAGACAGAACAGAGTCACACGTTTAGAAAACACATTATGGCTTCTTAACGGGAAAGGTGGGGTGGGGTGATGCATAAAACAAGGGTTTCAAATGAGCTCAGATACCGTTCCATAAACCCCATATGTAATAGAAAGACCTACTCCTTGCTCAGTGAACTGGACTCAACACCCCCTATTCACCGCACAAGAATATATCTGACTAGTAAGAATCTTAAAACCTATGTATTGATATCTCTCTGGAAGTGAGTCAAGTGGCTGTAAAGCGGCAGAAACACAGCCGTGAAAAACAGCTAAACCCCATTATAAAAATAAATTCCTTTTAAAAACCCGTGAAACAAAGACAGTGAAAGAGAGAGAAATTCTTACAAAATTCGTTCAGGGGCTGTGATGCAACCTGGATTGACCATATCTAGACCCACAGCTGGAGGAGACATAAGGGTGGACACTCTCGCGGCTGAGAGGTTTGGTGAGGTTGGGGGAGCAAACGCAGAGCCTTTAAAGTAATACTGCCTGTTACCCATCCCATGGGTCCCAAATCTGCAGGTTCAAGGGCATCTTCCTACCTCAAAAACATGCATGAGAAACCCAGAAGGTGGTACACCGTGTGATCGGGAAAGGTTTCTAAAACGCACCTCATTTCTCATCTCCTTGTGCTCCGGTTCGCCATTCCAGCCGCTTTACTAGCAATCTCCCTCCTTGGAGAATCAGCACCTTTAACCTCCCGTTCCGTACAGCTTGCAATTTGTCCTGAGGATGAACGGGAAGAGGGGGAGCCAATGAGAGACTAGCTCTAGGTGTTGGGACAGGCACAGGTCACTCTATTTTCCCATCAGGAAGAAGAATTAACCACAGGCTCAGCCTGCCGCCCAGAAGCAGAATAGGGCCTGAGGCGATCCTGCGCTTTTGCGGACAGCTCCCAAAAAAGCGAGTTGAAAAATGGAGCTCAGGGGCACTGCAATTCACAAACCTGCAGAGTTATAAATGATAACTCTCGTCCACAAATATATTGAGGGAAGGCACCGAAGAGGATCTGAAAGCAAGGCAGAATTGCAGGAAACAGATTTCAGGAGGTCGATTCGAATCGCCTTTAAAGCACATGAAAAGTGGCAAAACGTCGACAATGATGCCCTTGGCCGAAAAGGGCGTATGCGTTTTTTCCTGAATATATTCAGGAAAAAACGCATACGCCCTTTTCGGCCAACCAAGCAACCTGGAAAGGCAAATCAGCGCTACAAAGAAGTCTCGCTTCCCATCGGTCAAAAGGGCCACGCGGAAAAAAGTGTCAAAACCAGAAATGCAGAACAGGCCATGGAGAAATGGGAGCCTTGCTACGCTGATGGGCGGGATGTAAATTGCCAACAGCCACTCTGGAGAAGTGTACGGTGTGTCCTGAAACATCAAAAAAACACAGCTTAGAACGCATAGGGCACTTCCACTCATGGGCGTATAAATTGGGAAAACTAAAAATCAGCAAGACACAGGCACCCGAAAGTTTAGGGCTGCTCTGTTGACAAGAACCTCCACTTCATGACACCTTAAATATCCCAGGAAAGAGAAAAATGGATAAAGAAGTGGTGGTCCTTATGTACAATGGAATATCCCTCAGCCATGAAATCAATGTCATAAGGCTAGTAGCAGCATGATGAGTGGCTTTAGCTACGACGATTCTAAGTGAAATAAGTCACACAGAAAAAGACACTTATCATAAGCTATCACTTATAGAGGGAATGTAAAAACCGCTACACTTGAACTGAATTACAAAACAGAACAGAGTCACACGTTTACAAAACACACTATGTCTGCTTAACGGGAAAGGTGGGGTGGGGTGATGCATAAAACAAGGGTTTCAAATGAGCTCAGATACCGTTCCATAAACCCAATATGTAATAGAAAGACCTACTCCTTGCTCAGTGAACTGGACTCAACACCCCCTATTCACCGCACAAGAATATATCTGACTAGTAAGAATCTTAAAACCTATGTATTGATATCTCTCTGGAAGTGAGTCAAGTGGCTGTAAAGCGGCAGAAACACAGCCGTGAAAAGCAGCTAAACCCCATTATAAAAATAAATTACTTTTAAAAACCCGTGAAACAAAGACAGTGAAAGAGAGAGAATTTCTTACAAAATTCGTTCAGGGGCTGTGATGCAACCTGGATTGACCATATCTAGACCCACAGCTGGATGAGACATAAGGGTGGACACTCTCGGGGCTGAGAGGTTTGGTGAGGTTGGGGGAGCAAACGCAGAGCCTTTAAAGTAATACTGCCTGTTACCCATCCCATGGGTCCCAAATCTGCAGGTTCAAGGGCATCTTCCTACCTCGAAAACATGCATGAGAAACCCAGAAGGTGGTACACCGTGTGATCGGGAAAGGTTTCTAAAACGCACCTCATTTCTCATCTCCTTGTGCTCGGGTTCGCCATTCCAGCCGCTTTACTAGCAATCTCCCTCCTTGGAGAATCAGCACCTTTAACCTCCCGTTCCGTACAGCTTGCAATTTGTCCTGAGGATGAACGGGAAGAGGGGGAGCCAATGAGAGACTAGCTCTAGGTGTTGGGACAGGCACAGGTCACTCTATTTTCCCATCAGGAAGAAGAATTAACCACAGGCTCAGCCTGCCAACCGGAAGCAGAATAGGGCCTGAGGCGATCCTGCGCTTTTGCGGACAGCTCCCAAAAAAGCGAGTTGAAAAATGGAGCTCAGGGGCACTGCAATTCACAAACCTGCAGAGTTATAAATGATAACTCTCGTCCACAAATATATTGAGGGAAGGCAACGAAGAGGATCTGAAAGCAAGGCAGAATTGCAGGAAACAGATTTCAGGAGGTCGATTCGAATCGCCTTTAAAGCACATGAAAAGCGGCAAAACGTTGACAATGATGCCCTTGGCCAAAAAGGGCGTATGCGTTTTTTCCTGAATATATTCAGGAAAAAACGCATACGCCCTTTTTGGCCAACCAAGCAACCTGGAAAGGCAAATCAGCGCTACAAAGAAGTCTCGCTTCCCATCGGTCAAAAGGGCCATGCGGAAAAAAGTGTCAAAACCAGAAATGCAGGACAGGCCATGGAGAAATGGGAGCCTTGCTACGCTGATGGGCGGGATGTAAATTGCCAACAGCCACTCTGGAGAAGTGTACGGTGTGTCCTGAAACATCGAAAAAACACAGCTTAGAGCGCATAGGGCACTTCCACTCATGGGCGTATAAATTGGGAAAACTAAAAATCAGCAAGACACAGGCACCCCAAAGTTTGGGGCTGCTCTGTTGACAAGAACCTCCACTTCGTGACACCTTAAATATCCCAGGAAAGAGAAAAATGGATAAAGAAGTGGTGGTCCTTATGTACAATGGAATATCCCTCAGCCATGAAATCAATGTCATAAGGCTAGTAGCAGCATGATGAGTGGCTTTAGCTACGACGATTCTAAGTGAAATAAGTCATACAGAAAAACACACTTATTATAAGCTATCACTTATAGAGGGAATGTAAAAACCGCTACACTTGAACTGAATTACAAAACAGAACAGAGTCACACGTTTAGAAATCACACTATGGCTGCTTAACGGGAAAGGTGGGGTGGGGTGATGCATAAAACAAGGGTTTCAAATGAGCTCAGATACCGTTCCATAAACCCCATATGTAATAGAAAGACCTACTCCTTGCTCAGTGAACTGGACTCAACACCCCCTATTCACCGCACAAGAATATATCTGACTAGTAAGAATCTTAAAACCTATGTATTGATATCTCTCTGGAAGTGAGTCAAGTGGCTGTAAAGCCGCATAAACACAGCCGTGAAAAACAGCTAAACCCCATTATAAAAATAAATTACTTTTTAAAACCCGTGAAACAAAGACAGTGAAAGAGAGAGAATTTCTTACAAAATTCGTTCAGGGGCTGTGATGCAACCTGGATTGACCATATCTAGACCCACAGCTGGATGAGAAATAAGGGTGGACACTCTCGCGGCTGAGAGGTTTGGTGAGGTTGGGGGAGCAAACGCAGAGCCTTTAAAGTAATACTGCCTGTTACCCATCCCATGGGTCCCAAATCTCCAGGTTCAAGGGCATCTTCCTACCTCGAAAACATGCATGAGAAACCCAGAAGGTGGTACACCGTGTGATCGGGAAAGGTTTCTAAAACGCACCTCATTTCTCATCTCCTTGTGCTCGGGTTCGCCATTCCAGCCGCTTTACTAGCAATCTCCCTCCTTGGAGAATCAGCACCTTTAACCTCCCGTTCCGTACAGCTTGCAATTTGTCCTGAGGATGAACGGGAAGAGGGGGAGCCAATGAGAGACTAGCTCTAGGTGTTGGGACAGGCACAGGTCACTCTATTTTCCCATCAGGAAGAAGAATTAACCACAGGCTCAGCCTGCCGCCCGGAAGCAGAATAGGGCCTGAGGCGATCCTGCGCTTTTGCGGACAGCTCCCAAAAAAGCGAGTTGAAAAATGGAGCTCAGGGGCACTGCAATTCACAAACCTGCAGAGTTATAAATGATAACTCTCGTCCACAAATATATTGAGGGAAGGCACCGAAGAGGATCTGAAAGCAAGGCAGAATTGCAGGAAACAGATTTCAGGAGGTCGATTCGAATCGCCTTTAAAGCACATGAAAAGCGGCAAAACGTCGACAATGATGCCCTTGGCCAAAAAGGGCGTATGCGTTTTTTCCTGAATATATTCAGGAAAAAACGCATACGCCCTTTTTGGCCAACCAAGCAACCTGGAAAGGCAAATCAGCGCTACAAAGAAGTCTCGCTTCCCATCGGTCAAAAGGGCCATGCGGAAAAAAGTGTCAAAACCAGAAATGCAGAACAGGCCATGGAGAAATGGGAGCCTTGCTACGCTGATGGGCGGGATGTAAATTGCCAACAGCCACTCTGGAGAAGTGTACGGTGTGTCCTGAAACATCAAAAAAACACAGCTTAGAGCGCATAGGGCACTTCCACTCATGGGCGTATAAATTGGGAAAACTAAAAATCAGCAAGACACAGGCACCCGAAAGTTTAGGGCTGCTCTGTTGACAAGAACCTCCACTTCATGACACCTTAAATATCCCAGGAAAGAGAAAAATGGATAAAGAAGTGGTGGTCCTTATGTACAATGGAATATCACTCAGCCATGAAATCAATGTCATAAGGCTAGTAGCAGCATGATGAGTGGCTTTAGCTACGACGATTCTAAGTGAAATAAGTCACACAGAAAAAGACACTTATCATAAGCTATCACTTATAGAGGGAATGTAAAAACCGCTACACTTGAACTGAATTACAAAACAGAACAGAGTCACACGTTTACAAAACACACTATGGCTGCTTAACGGGAAAGGTGGGGTGGGGTGATGCATAAAACAAGGGTTTCAAATGAGCTCAGATACCGTTCCATAAACCCAATATGTAATAGAAAGACCTACTCCTTGCTCAGTGAACTGGACTCAACACCCCCTATTCACCGCACAAGAATATATCTGACTAGTAAGAATCTTAAAACCTATGTATTGATATCTCTCTGGAAGTGAGTCAAGTGGCTGTAAAGCCGCATAAACACAGCCGTGAAAAACAGCTAAACCCCATTATAAAAATAAATTACTTTTAAAAACCCGTGAAACAAAGACAGTGAAAGAGAGAGAATTTCTTACAAAATTCGTTCAGGGGCTGTGATGCAACCTGGATTGACCATATCTAGACCCACAGCTGGATGAGACATAAGGGTGGACACTCTCGGGGCTGAGAGGTTTGGTGAGGTTGGGGGAGCAAACGCAGAGCCTTTCAAGTAATACTGCGTGGTACCCATCCCATGGGTCCCAAATCTCCAGGTTCAAGGGCATCTTCCTACCTCGAAAACATGCATGAGAAACCCAGAAGGTGGTACACCGTGTGATCGGGAAAGGTTTCTAAAACGCACCTCATTTCTCATCTCCTTGTGCTCGGGTTCGCCATTCCAGCCGCTTTACTAGCAATCTCCCTCCTTGGAGAATCAGCACCTTTAACCTCCCGTTCCGTACAGCTTGCAATTTGTCCTGAGGATGAACGGGGAGAGGGGGAGCCAATGAGAGACTAGCTCTAGGTGTTGGGACAGGCACAGGTCACTCTATTTTCCCATCAGGAAGAAGAATTAACCACAGGCTCAGCCTGCCGCCTGGAAGCAGAATAGTGCCTGAGGTGAACCTGCGCTTTTGCGGCCAGCTCCCAAAAAAGCGAGTTGAAAAATGGAGCTCAGGGGCACTGCAATTCACAAACCTGCAGAGTTATAAATGATAACTCTCGTCCACAAATATATTGAGGGAAGGCAACGAAGAGGATCTGAAAGCAAGGCAGAATTGCAGGAAACAGATTTCAGGAGGTCGATTCGAATCGCCTTTAAAGCACATGAAAAGCAGCAAAACGTCGACAATGATGCCCTTGGCCAAAAAGGGCGTATGCGTTTTTTCCTGAATATATTCAGGAAAAAACGCATACGCCCTTTTTGGCCAACCAAGCAACCTGGAAAGGCAAATCAGCGCTACAAAGAAGTCTCGCTTCCCATCGGTCAAAAGGTCCATGCGGAAAAAAGTGTCAAAACCAGAAATGCAGAACAGGCCATGGAGAAATGGGAGCCTTGCTACGCTGATGGGCGGGATGTAAATTGCCAACAGCCACTCTGGAGAAGTGTACGGTGTGTCCTGAAACATCGAAAAAACACAGCTTAGAGCGCATAGGGCACTTCCACTCATGGGCGTATAAATTGGGAAAACTAAAAATCAGCAAGACACAGGCACCCCAAAGTTTGGGGCTGCTCTGTTGACAAGAACCTCCACTTCGTGACACCTTAAATATCCCAGGAAAGAGAAAAATGGATAAAGAAGTGGTGGTCCTTATGTACAATGGAATATCCCTCAGCCATGAAATCAATGTCATAAGGCTAGTAGCAGCATGATGAGTGGCTTTAGCTACGACGATTCTAAGTGAAATAAGTCATACAGAAAAACACACTTATTATAAGCTATCACTTATAGAGGGAATGTAAAAACCGCTACACTTGAACTGAATTACAAAACAGAACAGAGTCACACGTTTAGAAAACACACTATGGCTGCTTAACGGGAAAGGTGGGGTGGGGTGATGCATAAAACAAGGGTTTCAAATGAGCTCAGATACCGTTCCATAAACCCAATATGTAATAGAAAGACCTACTCCTTGCTCAGTGAACTGGACTCAACACCCCCTATTCACCGCGCAAGAATATATCTGACTAGTAAGAATCTTAAAACCTATGTATTGATATCTCTCTGGAAGTGAGTCAAGTGGGTGTAAAGCGGCAGAAACACAGCCGTGAAAAGCAGCTAAACCCAATTATAAAAATAAATTCCTTTTAAAAACCCGTGAAACAAAGACAGTGAAAGAGAGAGAAATTCTTACAAAATTCGTTCAGGGGCTGTGATGCAACCTGGATTGACCATATCTAGACCCACAGCTGGATGAGACATAAGGGTGGACACTCTCGGGGCTGAGAGGTTTGGTGAGGTTGGGGGAGCAAACGCAGAGCCTTTCAAGTAATACTGCGTGGTACCCATCCCATGGGTCCCAAATCTCCAGGTTCAAGGGCATCTTCCTACCTCGAAAACATGCATGAGAAACCCAGAAGGTGGTACACCGTGTGATCGGGAAAGGTTTCTAAAACGCACCTCATTTCTCATCTCCTTGTGCTCGGGTTCGCCATTCCAGCCCCTTTACTAGAAATCTCCCTCCTTGGAGAATCAGCACCTTTAACCTCCCTTTCCGTACAGCTTGCAATTTGTCCTGAGGATGAACGGGAAGAGGGGGAGCCAATGAGAGACTAGCTCTAGGTGTTGGGACAGGCACAGGTCACTCTATTTTCCCATCAGGAAGAAGAATTAACCACAGGCTCAGCCTGCCGCCCGGAAGCAGAATAGGGCCTGAGGCGATCCTGCGCTTTTGCGGCCAGCTCCCAAAAAAGCGAGTTGAAAAATGGAGCTCAGGGGCACTGCAATTCACAAACCTGCAGAGTTATAAATGATAACTCTCGTCCACAAATATATTGAGGGAAGGCACCGAAGAGGATCTGAAAGCAAGGCAGAATTGCAGGAAACAGATTTCAGGAGGTCGATTCGAATCGCCTTTAAAGCACATGAAAAGCGGCAAAACGTCGACAATGATGCCCTTGGCCAAAAAGGGCGTATGCGTTTTTTCCTGAATATATTCAGGAAAAAACGCATACGCCCTTTTCCGCCAACCAAGCAACCTGGAAAGGCAAATCAGCGCTACAAAGAAGTCTCGCTTCCCATCGGTCAAAAGGGCCATGCGGAAAAAAGTGTCAAAACCAGAAATGCAGAACAGGCCATGGAGAAATGGGAGCCTTGCTACGCTGATGGGCGGGATGTAAATTGCCAACAGCCACTCTGGAGAAGTGTACGGTGTGTCCTGAAACATCAAAAAAACACAGCTTAGAGCGCATAGGGCACTTCCACTCATGGGCGTATAAATTGGGAAAACTAAAAATCAGCAAGACACAGGCACCCGAAAGTTTAGGGCTGCTCTGTTGACAAGAACCTCCACTTCATGACACCTTAAATATCCCAGGAAAGAGAAAAATGGATAAAGAAGTGGTGGTCCTTATGTACAATGGAATATCACTCAGCCATGAAATCAATGTCATAAGGCTAGTAGCAGCATGATGAGTGGCTTTAGCTACGACGATTCTAAGTGAAATAAGTCACACAGAAAAAGACACTTATCATAAGCTATCACTTATAGAGGGAATGTAAAAACCGCTACACTTGAACTGAATTACAAAACAGAACAGAGTCACACGTTTACAAAACACACTATGGCTGCTTAACGGGAAAGGTGGGGTGGGGTGATGAATAAAACAAGGGTTTCAAATGAGCTCAGATACCGTTCCATAAACCCAATATGTAATAGAAAGACCTACTCCTTGCTCAGTGAACTGGACTCAACACCACCTATTCACCGCACAAGAATATATCTGACTAGTAAGAATCTTAAAACCTATGTATTGATATCTCTCTGGAAGTGAGTCAAGTGGCTGTAAAGCCGCATAAACACAGCCGTGAAAAACAGCTAAACCCCATTATAAAAATAAATTACTTTTAAAAACCCGTGAAACAAAGACAGTGAAAGAGAGAGAATTTCTTACAAAATTCGTTCAGGGGCTGTGATGCAACCTGGATTGACCATATCTAGACCCACAGCTGGATGAGACATAAGGGTGGACACTCTCGGGGCTGAGAGGTTTGGTGAGGTTGGGGGAGCAAACGCAGAGCCTTTCAAGTAATACTGCGTGGTACCCATCCCATGGGTCCCAAATCTCCAGGTTCAAGGGCATCTTCCTACCTCGAAAACATGCATGAGAAACCCAGAAGGTGGTACACCGTGTGATCGGGAAAGGTTTCTAAAACGCACCTCATTTCTCATCTCCTTGTGCTCGGGTTCGCCATTCCAGCCGCTTTACTAGCAATCTCCCTCCTTGGAGAATCAGCACCTTTAACCTCCCGTTCCGTACAGCTTGCAATTTGTCCTGAGGATGAACGGGGAGAGGGGGAGCCAATGAGAGACTAGCTCTAGGTGTTGGGACAGGCACAGGTCACTCTATTTTCCCATCAGGAAGAAGAATTAACCACAGGCTCAGCCTGCCGCCTGGAAGCAGAATAGTGCCTGAGGTGAACCTGCGCTTTTGCGGCCAGCTCCCAAAAAAGCGAGTTGAAAAATGGAGCTCAGGGGCACTGCAATTCACAAACCTGCAGAGTTATAAATGATAACTCTCGTCCACAAATATATTGAGGGAAGGCAACGAAGAGGATCTGAAAGCAAGGCAGAATTGCAGGAAACAGATTTCAGGAGGTCGATTCGAATCGCCTTTAAAGCACATGAAAAGCAGCAAAACGTCGACAATGATGCCCTTGGCCAAAAAGGGCGTATGCGTTTTTTCCTGAATATATTCAGGAAAAAACGCATACGCCCTTTTTGGCCAACCAAGCAACCTGGAAAGGCAAATCAGCGCTACAAAGAAGTCTCGCTTCCCATCGGTCAAAAGGGCCATGCGGAAAAAAGTGTCAAAACCAGAAATGCAGAACAGGCCATGGAGAAATGGGAGCCTTGCTACGCTGATGGGCGGGATGTAAATTGCCAACAGCCACTCTGGAGAAGTGTACGGTGTGTCCTGAAACATCGAAAAAACACAGCTTAGAGCGCATAGGGCACTTCCACTCATGGGCGTATAAATTGGGAAAACTAAAAATCAGCAAGACACAGGCACCCCAAAGTTTGGGGCTGCTCTGTTGACAAGAACCTCCACTTCGTGACACCTTAAATATCCCAGGAAAGAGAAAAATGGATAAAGAAGTGGTGGTCCTTATGTACAATGGAATATCCCTCAGCCATGAAATCAATGTCATAAGGCTAGTAGCAGCATGATGAGTGGCTTTAGCTACGACGATTCTAAGTGAAATAAGTCATACAGAAAAACACACTTATTATAAGCTATCACTTATAGAGGGAATGTAAAAACCGCTACACTTGAACTGAATTACAAAACAGAACAGAGTCACACGTTTAGAAAACACACTATGGCTGCTTAACGGGAAAGGTGGGGTGGGGTGATGCATAAAACAAGGGTTTCAAATGAGCTCAGATACCGTTCCATAAACCCAATATGTAATAGAAAGACCTACTCCTTGCTCAGTGAACTGGACTCAACACCCCCTATTCACCGCACAAGAATATATCTGACTAGTAAGAATCTTAAAACCTATGTATTGATATCTCTCTGGAAGTGAGGCAAGTGGCTGTAAAGCGGCAGAAACACAGCCGTGAAAAGCAGCTAAACCCAATTATAAAAATAAATTCCTTTTAAAAACCCGTGAAACAAAGACAGTGAAAGAGAGAGAAATTCTTACAAAATTCGTTCAGGGGCTGTGATGCAACCTGGATTGACCATATCTAGACCCACAGCTGGAGGAGACATAAGGGTGGACACTCTCGGGGCTGAGAGGTTTGGTGAGGTTGGGGGAGCAAACGCAGACCCTTTCAAGTAATACTGCGTGGTACCCATCCCATGGGTCCCAAATCTCCAGGTTCAAGGGCATCTTCCTACCTCGAAAACATGCATGAGAAACCCAGAAGGTGGTACACCGTGTGATCGGGAAAGGTTTCTAAAACGCACCTCATTTCTCATCTCCTTGTGCTCGGGTTCGCCATTCCAGCCCCTTTACTAGAAATCTCCCTCCTTGGAGAATCAGCACCTTTAACCTCCCTTTCCGTACAGCTTGCAATTTGTCCTGAGGATGAACGGGAAGAGGGGGAGCCAATGAGAGACTAGCTCTAGGTGTTGGGACAGGCACAGGTCACTCTATTTTCCCATCAGGAAGAAGAATTAACCACAGGCTCAGCCTGCCGCCCGGAAGCAGAATAGGGCCTGAGGCGATCCTGCGCTTTTGCGGCCAGCTCCCAAAAAAGCGAGTTGAAAAATGGAGCTCAGGGGCACTGCAATTCACAAACCTGCAGAGTTATAAATGATAACTCTCGTCCACAAATATATTGAGGGAAGGCACCGAAGAGGATCTGAAAGCAAGGCAGAATTGCAGGAAACAGATTTCAGGAGGTCGATTCGAATCGCCTTTAAAGCACATGAAAAGCGGCAAAACGTCGACAATGATGCCCTTGGCCAAAAAGGGCGTATGCGTTTTTTCCTGAATATATTCAGGAAAAAACGCATACGCCCTTTTCCGCCAACCAAGCAACCTGGAAAGGCAAATCAGCGCTACAAAGAAGTCTCGCTTCCCATCGGTCAAAAGGGCCATGCGGAAAAAAGTGTCAAAACCAGAAATGCAGAACAGGCCATGGAGAAATGGGAGCCTTGCTACGCTGATGGGCGGGATGTAAATTGCCAACAGCCACTCTGGAGAAGTGTACGGTGTGTCCTGAAACATCAAAAAAACACAGCTTAGAGCGCATAGGGCACTTCCACTCATGGGCGTATAAATTGGGAAAACTAAAAATCAGCAAGACACAGGCACCCGAAAGTTTAGGGCTGCTCTGTTGACAAGAACCTCCACTTCATGACACCTTAAATATCCCAGGAAAGAGAAAAATGGATAAAGAAGTGGTGGTCCTTATGTACAATGGAATATCACTCAGCCATGAAATCAATGTCATAAGGCTAGTAGCAGCATGATGAGTGGCTTTAGCTACGACGATTCTAAGTGAAATAAGTCACACAGAAAAAGACACTTATCATAAGCTATCACTTATAGAGGGAATGTAAAAACCGCTACACTTGAACTGAATTACAAAACAGAACAGAGTCACACGTTTACAAAACACACTATGGCTGCTTAACGGGAAAGGTGGGGTGGGGTGATGAATAAAACAAGGGTTTCAAATGAGCTCAGATACCGTTCCATAAACCCAATATGTAATAGAAAGACCTACTCCTTGCTCAGTGAACTGGACTCAACACCACCTATTCACCGCACAAGAATATATCTGACTAGTAAGAATCTTAAAACCTATGTATTGATATCTCTCTGGAAGTGAGTCAAGTGGCTGTAAAGCCGCATAAACACAGCCGTGAAAAACAGCTAAACCCCATTATAAAAATAAATTACTTTTAAAAACCCGTGAAACAAAGACAGTGAAAGAGAGAGAATTTCTTACAAAATTCGTTCAGGGGCTGTGATGCAACCTGGATTGACCATATCTAGACCCACAGCTGGATGAGACATAAGGGTGGACACTCTCGGGGCTGAGAGGTTTGGTGAGGTTGGGGGAGCAAACGCAGAGCCTTTCAAGTAATACTGCGTGGTACCCATCCCATGGGTCCCAAATCTCCAGGTTCAAGGGCATCTTCCTACCTCGAAAACATGCATGAGAAACCCAGAAGGTGGTACACCGTGTGATCGGGAAAGGTTTCTAAAACGCACCTCATTTCTCATCTCCTTGTGCTCGGGTTCGCCATTCCAGCCGCTTTACTAGCAATCTCCCTCCTTGGAGAATCAGCACCTTTAACCTCCCGTTCCGTACAGCTTGCAATTTGTCCTGAGGATGAACGGGAAGAGGGGGAGCCAATGAGAGACTAGCTCTAGGTGTTGGGACAGGCACAGGTCACTCTATTTTCCCATCAGGAAGAAGAATTAACCACAGGCTCAGCCTGCCGCCCGGAAGCAGAATAGGGCCTGAGGTGAACCTGCGCTTTTGCGGCCAGCTCCCAAAAAAGCGAGTTGAAAAATGGAGCTCAGGGGCACTGCAATTCACAAACCTGCAGAGTTATAAATGATAACTCTCGTCCACAAATATATTGAGGGAAGGCAACGAAGAGGATCTGAAAGCAAGGCAGAATAGCAGGAAACAGATTTCAGGAGGTCGATTCGAATCGCCTTTAAAGCACATGAAAAGCGGCAAAACGTCGACAATGATGCCCTTGGCCAAAAAGGGCGTATGCGTTTTTTCCTGAATATATTCAGGAAAAAACGCATACGCCCTTTTTGGCCAACCAAGCAACCTGGAAAGGCAAATCAGCGCTACAAAGAAGTCTCGCTTCCCATCGGTCAAAAGGGCCATGCGGAAAAAAGTGTCAAAACCAGAAATGCAGAACAGGCCATGGAGAAATGGGAGCCTTGCTACGCTGATGGGCGGGATGTAAATTGCCAACAGCCACTCTGGAGAAGTGTACGGTGTGTCCTGAAACATCGAAAAAACACAGCTTAGAGCGCATAGGGCACTTCCACTCATGGGCGTATAAATTGGGAAAACTAAAAATCAGCAAGACACAGGCACCCCAAAGTTTGGGGCTGCTCTGTTGACAAGAACCTCCACTTCGTGACACCTTAAATATCCCAGGAAAGAGAAAAATGGATAAAGAAGTGGTGGTCCTTATGTACAATGGAATATCCCTCAGCCATGAAATCAATGTCATAAGGCTAGTAGCAGCATGATGAGTGGCTTTAGCTACGACGATTCTAAGTGAAATAAGTCATACAGAAAAACACACTTATTATAAGCTATCATTTATAGAGGGAATGTAAAAACCGCTACACTTGAACTGAATTACAAAACAGAACAGAGTCACACGTTTAGAAAACACACTATGGCTGCTTAACGGGAAAGGTGGGGTGGGGTGATGCATAAAACAAGGGTTTCAAATGAGCTCAGATACCGTTCCATAAACCCAATATGTAATAGAAAGACCTACTCCTTGCTCAGTGAACTGGACTCAACACCCCCTATTCACCGCGCAAGAACATATCTGAGTAGTAAGAATCTTAAAACCTATGTATTGATATCTCTCTGGAAGTGAGTCAAGTGGGTGTAAAGCGGCAGAAACACAGCCGTGAAAAGCAGCTAAACCCCATTATAAAAATAAATTACTTTTAAAAACCCGTGAAACAAAGACAGTGAAAGAGAGAGAAATTCTTACAAAATTCGTTCAGGGGCTGTGATGCAACCTGGATTGACCATATCTAGACCCACAGCTGGAGGAGACATAAGGGTGGACACTCTCGGGGCTGAGAGGTTTGGTGAGGTTGGGGGAGCAAACGCAGACCCTTTCAAGTAATACTGCGTGGTACCCATTCCATGGGTCCCAAATCTCCAGGTTCAAGGGCATCTTCCTACCTCGAAAACATGCATGAGAAACCCAGAAGGTGGTACACCGTGTGATCGGGAAAGGTTTCTAAAACGCACCTCATTTCTCATCTCCTTGTGCTCGGGTTCGCCATTCCAGCCGCTTTACTAGCAATCTCCCTCCTTGGAGAATCAGCACCTTTAACCTCCCGTTCCGTACAGCTTGCAATTTGTCCTGAGGATGAACGGGAAGAGGGGGAGCCAATGAGAGACTAGCTCTAGGTGTTGGGACAGGCACAGGTCACTCTATTTTCCCATCAGGAAGAAGAATTAACCACAGGCTCAGCCTGCCGCCCAGAAGCAGAATAGGGCCTGAGGCGATCCTGCGCTTTTGCGGACAGCTCCCAAAAAAGCGAGTTGAAAAATGGAGCTCAGGGGCACTGCAATTCACAAACCTGCAGAGTTATAAATGATAACTCTCGTCCACAAATATATTGAGGGAAGGCACCGAAGAGGATCTGAAAGCAAGGCAGAATTGCAGGAAACAGATTTCAGGAGGTCGATTCGAATCGCCTTTAAAGCACATGAAAAGTGGCAAAACGTCGACAATGATGCCCTTGGCCAAAAAGGGCGTATGCGTTTTTTCCTGAATATATTCAGGAAAAAACGCATACGCCCTTTTCGGCCAACCAAGCAACCTGGAAAGGCAAATCAGCGCTACAAAGAAGTCTCGCTTCCCATCGGTCAAAAGGGCCACGCGGAAAAAAGTGTCAAAACCAGAAATGCAGAACAGGCCATGGAGAAATGGGAGCCTTGCTACGCTGATGGGCGGGATGTAAATTGCCAACAGCCACTCTGGAGAAGTGTACGGTGTGTCCTGAAACATCAAAAAAACACAGCTTAGAGCGCATAGGGCACTTCCACTCATGGGCGTATAAATTGGGAAAACTAAAAATCAGCAAGACACAGGCACCCGAAAGTTTAGGGCTGCTCTGTTGACAAGAACCTCCACTTCATGACACCTTAAATATCCCAGGAAAGAGAAAAATGGATAAAGAAGTGGTGGTCCTTATGTACAATGGAATATCCCTCAGCCATGAAATCAATGTCATAAGGCTAGTAGCAGCATGATGAGTGGCTTTAGCTACGACGATTCTAAGTGAAATAAGTCACACAGAAAACGACACTTATCATAAGCTATCACTTATAGAGGGAATGTAAAAACCGCTACACTTGAACTGAATTACAAAACAGAACAGAGTCACACGTTTACAAAACACACTATGGCTGCTTAACGGGAAAGGTGGGGTGGGGTGATGAATAAAACAAGGGTTTCAAATGAGCTCAGATACCGTTCCATAAACCCAATATGTAATAGAAAGACCTACTCCTTGCTCAGTGAACTGGACTCAACACCCCCTATTCACCGCACAAGAATATATCTGACTAGTAAGAATCTTAAAACCTATGTATTGATATCTCTCTGGAAGTGAGTCAAGTGGCTGTAAAGCCGCACAAACACAGCCGTGAAAAACAGCTAAACCCCATTATAAAAATAAATTACTTTTAAAAACCCGTGAAACAAAGACAGTGAAAGAGAGAGAATTTCTTACAAAATTCGTTCAGGGGCTGTGATGCAACCTGGATTGACCATATCTAGACCCACAGCTGGAGGAGACATAAGGGTGGACACTCTCGGGGCTGAGAGGTTTGGTGAGGTTGGGGGAGCAAACGCAGAGCCTTTAAAGTAATACTGCCTGTTACCCATCCCATGGGACCCAAATCTCCAGGTTCAAGGGCATCTTCCTACCTCGAAAACATGCATGAGAAACCCAGAAGGTGGTACACCGTGTGATCGGGAAAGGTTTCTAAAACGCACCTCATTTCTCATCTCCTTGTGCTCGGGTTCGCCATTCCAGCCGCTTTACTAGCAATCTCCCTCCTTGGAGAATCAGCACCTTTAACCTCCCGTTCCGTACAGCTTGCAATTTGTCCTGAGGATGAACGGGAAGAGGGGGAGCCAATGAGAGACTAGCTCTAGGTGTTGGGACAGGCACAGGTCACTCTATTTTCCCATCAGGAAGAAGAATTAACCACAGGCTCAGCCTGCCGCCCGGAAGCAGAATAGGGCCTGAGGCGATCCTGCGCTTTTGCGGCCAGCTCCCAAAAAAGCGAGTTGAAAAATGGAGCTCAGGGGCACTGCAATTCACAAACCTGCAGAGTTATAAATGATAACTCTCGTCCACAAATATATTGAGGGAAGGCAACGAAGAGGATCTGAAAGCAAGGCAGAATTGCAGGAAACAGATTTCAGGAGGTCGATTCGAATCGCCTTTAAAGCACATGAAAAGCGGCAAAACGTCGACAATGATGCCCTTGGCCAAAAAGGGCGTATGCGTTTTTTCCTGAATATATTCAGGAAAAAACGCATACGCCCTTTTTGGCCAACCAAGCAACCTGGAAAGGCAAATCAGCGCTACAAAGAAGTCTCGCTTCCCATCGGTCAAAAGGGCCATGCGGAAAAAAGTGTCAAAACCAGAAATGCAGAACAGGCCATGGAGAAATGGGAGCCTTGCTACGCTGATGGGCGGGATGTAAATTGCCAACAGCCACTCTGGAGAAGTGTACGGTGTGTCCTGAAACATCAAAAAAACACAGCTTAGAGCGCATAGGGCACTTCCACTCATGGGCGTATAAATTGGGAAAACTAAAAATCAGCAAGACACAGGCACCCGAAAGTTTAGGGCTGCTCTGTTGACAAGAACCTCCACTTCATGACACCTTAAATATCCCAGGAAAGAGAAAAATGGATAAAGAAGTGGTGGTCCTTATGTACAATGGAATATCACTCAGCCATGAAATCAATGTCATAAGGCTAGTAGCAGCATGATGAGTGGCTTTAGCTACGACGATTCTAAGTGAAATAAGTCACACAGAAAAAGACACTTATCATAAGCTATCACTTATAGAGGAAATGTAAAAACCGCTACACTTGAACTGAATTACAAAACAGAACAGAGTCACACGTTTACAAAACACACTATGGCTGCTTAACGGGAAAGGTGGGGTGGGGTGATGCATAAAACAAGGGTTTCAAATGAGCTCAGATACCGTTCCATAAACCCAATATGTAATAGAAAGACCTACTCCTTGCTCAGTGAACTGGACTCAACACCACCTATTCACCACACAAGAATATATCTGACTAGTAAGAATCTTAAAACCTATGTATTGATATCTCTCTGGAAGTGAGTCAAGTGGCTGTAAAGCCGCATAAACACAGCCGTGAAAAACAGCTAAACCCCATTATAAAAATAAATTACTTTTAAAAACCCGTGAAACAAAGACAGTGAAAGAGAGAGAATTTCTTACAAAATTCGTTCAGGGGCTGTGATGCAACCTGGATTGACCATATCTAGACCCACAGCTGGAGGAGACATAAGGGTGGACACTCTCGGGGCTGAGAGGTTTGGTGAGGTTGGGGGAGCAAACGCAGACCCTTTCAAGTAATACTGCGTGGTACCCATTCCATGGGTCCCAAATCTCCAGGTTCAAGGGCATCTTCCTACCTCGAAAACATGCATGAGAAACCCAGAAGGTGGTACACCGTGTGATCGGGAAAGGTTTCTAAAACGCACCTCATTTCTCATCTCCTTGTGCTCGGGTTCGCCATTCCAGCCGCTTTACTAGCAATCTCCCTCCTTGGAGAATCAGCACCTTTAACCTCCCGTTCCGTACAGCTTGCAATTTGTCCTGAGGATGAACGGGAAGAGGGGGAGCCAATGAGAGACTAGCTCTAGGTGTTGGGACAGGCACAGGTCACTCTATTTTCCCATCAGGAAGAAGAATTAACCACAGGCTCAGCCTGCCGCCCAGAAGCAGAATAGGGCCTGAGGCGATCCTGCGCTTTTGCGGACAGCTCCCAAAAAAGCGAGTTGAAAAATGGAGCTCAGGGGCACTGCAATTCACAAACCTGCAGAGTTATAAATGATAACTCTCGTCCACAAATATATTGAGGGAAGGCACCGAAGAGGATCTGAAAGCAAGGCAGAATTGCAGGAAACAGATTTCAGGAGGTCGATTCGAATCGCCTTTAAAGCACATGAAAAGTGGCAAAACGTCGACAATGATGCCCTTGGCCAAAAAGGGCGTATGCGTTTTTTCCTGAATATATTCAGGAAAAAACGCATACGCCCTTTTCGGCCAACCAAGCAACCTGGAAAGGCAAATCAGCGCTACAAAGAAGTCTCGCTTCCCATCGGTCAAAAGGGCCACGCGGAAAAAAGTGTCAAAACCAGAAATGCAGAACAGGCCATGGAGAAATGGGAGCCTTGCTACGCTGATGGGCGGGATGTAAATTGCCAACAGCCACTCTGGAGAAGTGTACGGTGTGTCCTGAAACATCAAAAAAACACAGCTTAGAGCGCATAGGGCACTTCCACTCATGGGCGTATAAATTGGGAAAACTAAAAATCAGCAAGACACAGGCACCCGAAAGTTTAGGGCTGCTCTGTTGACAAGAACCTCCACTTCATGACACCTTAAATATCCCAGGAAAGAGAAAAATGGATAAAGAAGTGGTGGTCCTTATGTACAATGGAATATCCCTCAGCCATGAAATCAATGTCATAAGGCTAGTAGCAGCATGATGAGTGGCTTTAGCTACGACGATTCTAAGTGAAATAAGTCACACAGAAAACGACACTTATCATAAGCTATCACTTATAGAGGGAATGTAAAAACCGCTACACTTGAACTGAATTACAAAACAGAACAGAGTCACACGTTTACAAAACACACTATGGCTGCTTAACGGGAAAGGTGGGGTGGGGTGATGAATAAAACAAGGGTTTCAAATGAGCTCAGATACCGTTCCATAAACCCAATATGTAATAGAAAGACCTACTCCTTGCTCAGTGAACTGGACTCAACACCCCCTATTCACCGCACAAGAATATATCTGACTAGTAAGAATCTTAAAACCTATGTATTGATATCTCTCTGGAAGTGAGTCAAGTGGCTGTAAAGCCGCACAAACACAGCCGTGAAAAACAGCTAAACCCCATTATAAAAATAAATTACTTTTAAAAACCCGTGAAACAAAGACAGTGAAAGAGAGAGAATTTCTTACAAAATTCGTTCAGGGGCTGTGATGCAACCTGGATTGACCATATCTAGACCCACAGCTGGAGGAGACATAAGGGTGGACACTCTCGGGGCTGAGAGGTTTGGTGAGGTTGGGGGAGCAAACGCAGAGCCTTTAAAGTAATACTGCCTGTTACCCATCCCATGGGACCCAAATCTCCAGGTTCAAGGGCATCTTCCTACCTCGAAAACATGCATGAGAAACCCAGAAGGTGGTACACCGTGTGATCGGGAAAGGTTTCTAAAACGCACCTCATTTCTCATCTCCTTGTGCTCGGGTTCGCCATTCCAGCCGCTTTACTAGCAATCTCCCTCCTTGGAGAATCAGCACCTTTAACCTCCCGTTCCGTACAGCTTGCAATTTGTCCTGAGGATGAACGGGAAGAGGGGGAGCCAATGAGAGACTAGCTCTAGGTGTTGGGACAGGCACAGGTCACTCTATTTTCCCATCAGGAAGAAGAATTAACCACAGGCTCAGCCTGCCGCCCGGAAGCAGAATAGGGCCTGAGGCGATCCTGCGCTTTTGCGGCCAGCTCCCAAAAAAGCGAGTTGAAAAATGGAGCTCAGGGGCACTGCAATTCACAAACCTGCAGAGTTATAAATGATAACTCTCGTCCACAAATATATTGAGGGAAGGCAACGAAGAGGATCTGAAAGCAAGGCAGAATTGCAGGAAACAGATTTCAGGAGGTCGATTCGAATCACCTTTAAAGCACATGAAAAGCGGCAAAACGTCGACAATGATGCCCTTGGCCAAAAAGGGCGTATGCGTTTTTTCCTGAATATATTCAGGAAAAAACGCATACGCCCTTTTTGGCCAACCAAGCAACCTGGAAAGGCAAATCAGCGCTACAAAGAAGTCTCGCTTCCCATCGGTCAAAAGGGCCATGCGGAAAAAAGTGTCAAAACCAGAAATGCAGAACAGGCCATGGAGAAATGGGAGCCTTGCTACGCTGATGGGCGGGATGTAAATTGCCAACAGCCACTCTGGAGAAGTGTACGGTGTGTCCTGAAACATCGAAAAAACACAGCTTAGAGCGCATAGGGCACTTCCACTCATGGGCGTATAAATTGGGAAAACTAAAAATCAGCAAGACACAGGCACCCCAAAGTTTGGGGCTGCTCTGTTGACAAGAACCTCCACTTCGTGACACCTTAAATATCCCAGGAAAGAGAAAAATGGATAAAGAAGTGGTGGTCCTTATGTACAGTGGAATATCCCTCAGCCATGAAATCAATGTCATAAGGCTAGTAGCAGCATGATGAGTGGCTTTAGCTACGACGATTCTAAGTGAAATAAGTCATACAGAAAAACACACTTATTATAAGCTATCATTTATAGAGGGAATGTAAAATCCGCTACACTTGAACTGAATTACAAAACAGAACAGAGTCACACGTTTAGAAAACACACTATGGCTGCTTAACGGGAAAGGTGGGGTGGGGTGATGCATAAAACAAGGGTTTCAAATGAGCTCAGATACCGTTCCATAAACCCAATATGTAATAGAAAGACCTACTCCTTGCTCAGTGAACTGGACTCAACACCCACTATTCACCGCGCAAGAACATATCTGACTAGTAAGAATCTTAAAACCTATGTATTGATATCTCTCTGGAAGTGAGTCAAGTGGCTGTAAAGCGGCAGAAACACAGCCGTGAAAAGCAGCTAAACCCCATTATAAAAATAAATTACTTTTAAAAACCCGTGAAACAAAGACAGTGAAAGAGAGAGAAATTCTTACAAAATTCGTTCAGGGGCTGTGATGCAACCTGGATTGACCATATCTAGACCCACAGCTGGAGGAGACATAAGGGTGGACACTCTCGGGGCTGAGAGGTTTGGTGAGGTTGGGGGAGCAAACGCAGACCCTTTCAAGTAATACTGCGTGGTACCCATTCCATGGGTCCCAAATCTCCAGGTTCAAGGGCATCTTCCTACCTCGAAAACATGCATGAGAAACCCAGAAGGTGGTACACCGTGTGATCGGGAAAGGTTTCTAAAACGCACCTCATTTCTCATCTCCTTGTGCTCGGGTTCGCCATTCCAGCCGCTTTACTAGCAATCTCCCTCCTTGGAGAATCAGCACCTTTAACCTCCCGTTCCGTACAGCTTGCAATTTGTCCTGAGGATGAACGGGAAGAGGGGGAGCCAATGAGAGACTAGCTCTAGGTGTTGGGACAGGCACAGGTCACTCTATTTTCCCATCAGGAAGAAGAATTAACCACAGGCTCAGCCTGCCGCCCGGAAGCAGAATAGGGCCTGAGGCGATCCTGCGCTTTTGCGGCCAGCTCCCAAAAAAGCGAGTTGAAAAATGGAGCTCAGGGGCACTGCAATTCACAAACCTGCAGAGTTATAAATGATAACTCTCGTCCACAAATATATTGAGGGAAGGCACCGAAGAGGATCTGAAAGCAAGGCAGAATTGCAGGAAACAGATTTCAGGAGGTCGATTCGAATCGCCTTTAAAGCACATGAAAAGCGGCAAAACGTCGACAATGATGCCCTTGGCCAAAAAGGGCGTATGCGTTTTTTCCTGAATATATTCAGGAAAAAACGCATACGCCCTTTTTGGCCAACCAAGCAACCTGGAAAGGCAAATCAGCGCTACAAAGAAGTCTCGCTTCCCATCGGTCAAAAGGGCCATGCGGAAAAAAGTGTCAAAACCAGAAATGCAGAACAGGCCATGGAGAAATGGGAGCCTTGCTACGCTGATGGGCGGGATGTAAATTGCCAACAGCCACTCTGGAGAAGTGTACGGTGTGTCCTGAAACATCAAAAAAACACAGCTTAGAGCGCATAGGGCACTTCCACTCATGGGCGTATAAATTGGGAAAACTAAAAATCAGCAAGACACAGGCACCCGAAAGTTTAGGGCTGCTCTGTTGACAAGAACCTCCACTTCATGACACCTTAAATATCCCAGGAAAGAGAAAAATGGATAAAGAAGTGGTGGTCCTTATGTACAATGGAATATCACTCAGCCATGAAATCAATGTCATAAGGCTAGTAGCAGCATGATGAGTGGCTTTAGCTACGACGATTCTAAGTGAAATAAGTCACACAGAAAAAGACACTTATCATAAGCTATCACTTATAGAGGGAATGTAAAAACCGCTACACTTGAACTGAATTACAAAACAGAACAGAGTCACACGTTTACAAAACACACTATGGCTGCTTAACGGGAAAGGTGGGGTGGGGTGATGCATAAAACAAGGGTTTCAAATGAGCTCAGATACCGTTCCATAAACCCAATATGTAATAGAAAGACCTACTCCTTGCTCAGTGAACTGGACTCAACACCACCTATTCACCACACAAGAATATATCTGACTAGTAAGAATCTTAAAACCTATGTATTGATATCTCTCTGGAAGTGAGTCAAGTGGCTGTAAAGCCGCATAAACACAGCCGTGAAAAACAGCTAAACCCCATTATAAAAATAAATTACTTTTAAAAACCCGTGAAACAAAGACAGTGAAAGAGAGAGAATTTCTTACAAAATTCGTTCAGGGGCTGTGATGCAACCTGGATTGACCATATCTAGACCCACAGCTGGATGAGACATAAGGGTGGACACTCTCGGGGCTGAGAGGTTTGGTGAGGTTGGGGGAGCAAACGCAGAGCCTTTCAAGTAATACTGCGTGGTACCCATCCCATGGGTCCCAAATCTCCAGGTTCAAGGGCATCTTCCTACCTCGAAAACATGCATGAGAAACCCAGAAGGTGGTACACCGTGTGATCGGGAAAGGTTTCTAAAACGCACCTCATTTCTCATCTCCTTGTGCTCGGGTTCGCCATTCCAGCCGCTTTACTAGCAATCTCCCTCCTTGGAGAATCAGCACCTTTAACCTCCCGTTCCGTACAGCTTGCAATTTGTCCTGAGGATGAACGGGGAGAGGGGGAGCCAATGAGAGACTAGCTCTAGGTGTTGGGACAGGCACAGGTCACTCTATTTTCCCATCAGGAAGAAGAATTAACCACAGGCTCAGCCTGCCGCCTGGAAGCAGAATAGTGCCTGAGGTGAACCTGCGCTTTTGCGGCCAGCTCCCAAAAAAGCGAGTTGAAAAATGGAGCTCAGGGGCACTGCAATTCACAAACCTGCAGAGTTATAAATGATAACTCTCGTCCACAAATATATTGAGGGAAGGCAACGAAGAGGATCTGAAAGCAAGGCAGAATTGCAGGAAACAGATTTCAGGAGGTCGATTCGAATCGCCTTTAAAGCACATGAAAAGCAGCAAAACGTCGACAATGATGCCCTTGGCCAAAAAGGGCGTATGCGTTTTTTCCTGAATATATTCAGGAAAAAACGCATATGCCCTTTTTGGCCAACCAAGCAACCTGGAAAGGCAAATCAGCGCTACAAAGAAGTCTCGCTTCCCATCGGTCAAAAGGGCCATGCGGAAAAAAGTGTCAAAACCAGAAATGCAGAACAGGCCATGGAGAAATGGGAGCCTTGCTACGCTGATGGGCGGGATGTAAATTGCCAACAGCCACTCTGGAGAAGTGTACGGTGTGTCCTGAAACATCGAAAAAACACAGCTTAGAGCGCATAGGGCACTTCCACTCATGGGCGTATAAATTGGGAAAACTAAAAATCAGCAAGACACAGGCACCCCAAAGTTTGGGGCTGCTCTGTTGACAAGAACCTCCACTTCGTGACACCTTAAATATCCCAGGAAAGAGAAAAATGGATAAAGAAGTGGTGGTCCTTATGTACAATGGAATATCCCTCAGCCATGAAATCAATGTCATAAGGCTAGTAGCAGCATGATGAGTGGCTTTAGCTACGACGATTCTAAGTGAAATAAGTCATACAGAAAAACACACTTATTATAAGCTATCACTTATAGAGGGAATGTAAAAACCGCTACACTTGAACTGAATTACAAAACAGAACAGAGTCACACGTTTAGAAAACACACTATGGCTGCTTAACGGGAAAGGTGGGGTGGGGTGATGCATAAAACAAGGGTTTCAAATGAGCTCAGATACCGTTCCATAAACCCAATATGTAATAGAAAGACCTACTCCTTGCTCAGTGAACTGGACTCAACACCCCCTATTCACCGCGCAAGAATATATCTGACTAGTAAGAATCTTAAAACCTATGTATTGATATCTCTCTGGAAGTGAGTCAAGTGGGTGTAAAGCGGCAGAAACACAGCCGTGAAAAGCAGCTAAACCCCATTATAAAAATAAATTCCTTTTAAAAACCCGTGAAACAAAGACAGTGAAAGAGAGAGAAATTCTTACAAAATTCGTTCAGGGGCTGTGATGCAACCTGGATTGACCATATCTAGACCCACAGCTGGAGGAGACATAAGGGTGGACACTCTCGGGGCTGAGAGGTTTGGTGAGGTTGGGGGAGCAAACGCAGACCCTTTCAAGTAATACTGCGTGGTACCCATCCCATGGGTCCCAAATCTCCAGGTTCAAGGGCATCTTCCTACCTCGAAAACATGCATGAGAAACCCAGAAGGTGGTACACCGTGTGATCGGGAAAGGTTTCTAAAACGCACCTCATTTCTCATCTCCTTGTGCTCGGGTTCGCCATTCCAGCCCCTTTACTAGAAATCTCCCTCCTTGGAGAATCAGCACCTTTAACCTCCCTTTCCGTACAGCTTGCAATTTGTCCTGAGGATGAACGGGAAGAGGGGGAGCCAATGAGAGACTAGCTCTAGGTGTTGGGACAGGCACAGGTCACTCTATTTTCCCATCAGGAAGAAGAATTAACCACAGGCTCAGCCTGCCGCCCGGAAGCAGAATAGGGCCTGAGGCAATCCTGCGCTTTTGCGGCCAGCTCCCAAAAAAGCGAGTTGAAAAATGGAGCTCAGGGGCACTGCAATTCACAAACCTGCAGAGTTATAAATGATAACTCTCGTCCACAAATATATTGAAGGAAGGCACCGAAGAGGATCTGAAAGCAAGGCAGAATTGCAGGAAACAGATTTCAGGAGGTCGATTCGAATCGCCTTTAAAGCACATGAAAAGCGGCAAAACGTCGACAATGATGCCCTTGGCCAAAAAGGGCGTATGCGTTTTTTCCTGAATATATTCAGGAAAAAACGCATACGCCCTTTTCCGCCAACCAAGCAACCTGGAAAGGCAAATCAGCGCTACAAAGAAGTCTCGCTTCCCATCGGTCAAAAGGGCCATGCGGAAAAAAGTGTCAAAACCAGAAATGCAGAACAGGCCATGGAGAAATGGGAGCCTTGCTACGCTGATGGGCGGGATGTAAATTGCCAACAGCCACTCTGGAGAAGTGTACGGTGTGTCCTGAAACATCAAAAAAACACAGCTTAGAGCGCATAGGGCACTTCCACTCATGGGCGTATAAATTGGGAAAACTAAAAATCAGCAAGACACAGGCACCCGAAAGTTTAGGGCTGCTCTGTTGACAAGAACCTCCACTTCATGACACCTTAAATATCCCAGGAAAGAGAAAAATGGATAAAGAAGTGGTGGTCCTTATGTACAATGGAATATCACTCAGCCATGAAATCAATGTCATAAGGCTAGTAGCAGCATGATGAGTGGCTTTAGCTACGACGATTCTAAGTGAAATAAGTCACACAGAAAAAGACACTTATCATAAGCTATCACTTATAGAGGGAATGTAAAAACCGCTACACTTGAACTGAATTACAAAACAGAACAGAGTCACACGTTTACAAAACACACTATGGCTGCTTAACGGGAAAGGTGGGGTGGGGTGATGAATAAAACAAGGGTTTCAAATGAGCTCAGATACCGTTCCATAAACCCAATATGTAATAGAAAGACCTACTCCTTGCTCAGTGAACTGGACTCAACACCACCTATTCACCGCACAAGAATATATCTGACTAGTAAGAATCTTAAAACCTATGTATTGATATCTCTCTGGAAGTGAGTCAAGTGGCTGTAAAGCCGCATAAACACAGCCGTGAAAAACAGCTAAACCCCATTATAAAAATAAATTACTTTTAAAAACCCGTGAAACAAAGACAGTGAAAGAGAGAGAATTTCTTACAAAATTCGTTCAGGGGCTGTGATGCAACCTGGATTGACCATATCTAGACCCACAGCTGGATGAGACATAAGGGTGGACACTCTCGGGGCTGAGAGGTTTGGTGAGGTTGGGGGAGCAAACGCAGAGCCTTTCAAGTAATACTGCGTGGTACCCATCCCATGGGTCCCAAATCTCCAGGTTCAAGGGCATCTTCCTACCTCGAAAACATGCATGAGAAACCCAGAAGGTGGTACACCGTGTGATCGGGAAAGGTTTCTAAAACGCACCTCATTTCTCATCTCCTTGTGCTCGGGTTCGCCATTCCAGCCGCTTTACTAGCAATCTCCCTCCTTGGAGAATCAGCACCTTTAACCTCCCGTTCCGTACAGCTTGCAATTTGTCCTGAGGATGAACGGGAAGAGGGGGAGCCAATGAGAGACTAGCTCTAGGTGTTGGGACAGGCACAGGTCACTCTATTTTCCCATCAGGAAGAAGAATTAACCACAGGCTCAGCCTGCCGCCCGGAAGCAGAATAGGGCCTGAGGTGAACCTGCGCTTTTGCGGCCAGCTCCCAAAAAAGCGAGTTGAAAAATGGAGCTCAGGGGCACTGCAATTCACAAACCTGCAGAGTTATAAATGATAACTCTCGTCCACAAATATATTGAGGGAAGGCAACGAAGAGGATCTGAAAGCAAGGCAGAATAGCAGGAAACAGATTTCAGGAGGTCGATTCGAATCGCCTTTAAAGCACATGAAAAGCGGCAAAACGTCGACAATGATGCCCTTGGCCAAAAAGGGCGTATGCGTTTTTTCCTGAATATATTCAGGAAAAAACGCATACGCCCTTTTTGGCCAACCAAGCAACCTGGAAAGGCAAATCAGCGCTACAAAGAAGTCTCGCTTCCCATCGGTCAAAAGGGCCATGCGGAAAAAAGTGTCAAAACCAGAAATGCAGAACAGGCCATGGAGAAATGGGAGCCTTGCTACGCTGATGGGCGGGATGTAAATTGCCAACAGCCACTCTGGAGAAGTGTACGGTGTGTCCTGAAACATCGAAAAAACACAGCTTAGAGCGCATAGGGCACTTCCACTCATGGGCGTATAAATTGGGAAAACTAAAAATCAGCAAGACACAGGCACCCCAAAGTTTGGGGCTGCTCTGTTGACAAGAACCTCCACTTCGTGACACCTTAAATATCCCAGGAAAGAGAAAAATGGATAAAGAAGTGGTGGTCCTTATGTACAATGGAATATCCCTCAGCCATGAAATCAATGTCATAAGGCTAGTAGCAGCATGATGAGTGGCTTTAGCTACGACGATTCTAAGTGAAATAAGTCATACAGAAAAACACACTTATTATAAGCTATCATTTATAGAGGGAATGTAAAAACCGCTACACTTGAACTGAATTACAAAACAGAACAGAGTCACACGTTTAGAAAACACACTATGGCTGCTTAACGGGAAAGGTGGGGTGGGGTGATGCATAAAACAAGGGTTTCAAATGAGCTCAGATACCGTTCCATAAACCCAATATGTAATAGAAAGACCTACTCCTTGCTCAGTGAACTGGACTCAACACCCCCTATTCACCGCGCAAGAACATATCTGACTAGTAAGAATCTTAAAACCTATGTATTGATATCTCTCTGGAAGTGAGTCAAGTGGGTGTAAAGCGGCAGAAACACAGCTGTGAAAAGCAGCTAAACCCCATTATAAAAATAAATTACTTTTAAAAACCCGTGAAACAAAGACAGTGAAAGAGAGAGAAATTCTTACAAAATTCGTTCAGGGGCTGTGATGCAACCTGGATTGACCATATCTAGACCCACAGCTGGAGGAGACATAAGGGTGGACACTCTCGGGGCTGAGAGGTTTGGTGAGGTTGGGGGAGCAAACGCAGACCCTTTCAAGTAATACTGCGTGGTACCCATTCCATGGGTCCCAAATCTCCAGGTTCAAGGGCATCTTCCTACCTCGAAAACATGCATGAGAAACCCAGAAGCTGGTACACCGTGTGATCGGGAAAGGTTTCTAAAACGCACCTCATTTCTCATCTCCTTGTGCTCGGGTTCGCCATTCCAGCCGCTTTACTAGCAATCTCCCTCCTTGGAGAATCAGCACCTTTAACCTCCCGTTCCGTACAGCTTGCAATTTGTCCTGAGGATGAACGGGAAGAGGGGGAGCCAATGAGAGACTAGCTCTAGGTGTTGGGACAGGCACAGGTCACTCTATTTTCCCATCAGGAAGAAGAATTAACCACAGGCTCAGCCTGCCGCCCAGAAGCAGAATAGGGCCTGAGGCGATCCTGCGCTTTTGCGGACAGCTCCCAAAAAAGCGAGTTGAAAAATGGAGCTCAGGGGCACTGCAATTCACAAACCTGCAGAGTTATAAATGATAACTCTCGTCCACAAATATATTGAGGGAAGGCACCGAAGAGGATCTGAAAGCAAGGCAGAATTGCAGGAAACAGATTTCAGGAGGTCGATTCGAATCGCCTTTAAAGCACATGAAAAGTGGCAAAACGTCGACAATGATGCCCTTGGCCAAAAAGGGCGTATGCGTTTTTTCCTGAATATATTCAGGAAAAAACGCATACGCCCTTTTCGGCCAACCAAGCAACCTGGAAAGGCAAATCAGCGCTACAAAGAAGTCTCGCTTCCCATCGGTCAAAAGGGCCACGCGGAAAAAAGTGTCAAAACCAGAAATGCAGAACAGGCCATGGAGAAATGGGAGCCTTGCTACGCTGATGGGCGGGATGTAAATTGCCAACAGCCACTCTGGAGAAGTGTACGGTGTGTCCTGAAACATCAAAAAAACACAGCTTAGAGCGCATAGGGCACTTCCACTCATGGGCGTATAAATTGGGAAAACTAAAAATCAGCAAGACACAGGCACCCGAAAGTTTAGGGCTGCTCTGTTGACAAGAACCTCCACTTCATGACACCTTAAATATCCCAGGAAAGAGAAAAATGGATAAAGAAGTGGTGGTCCTTATGTACAATGGAATATCCCTCAGCCATGAAATCAATGTCATAAGGCTAGTAGCAGCATGATGAGTGGCTTTAGCTACGACGATTCTAAGTGAAATAAGTCACACAGAAAACGACACTTATCATAAGCTATCACTTATAGAGGGAATGTAAAAACCGCTACACTTGAACTGAATTACAAAACAGAACAGAGTCACACGTTTACAAAACACACTATGGCTGCTTAACGGGAAAGGTGGGGTGGGGTGATGAATAAAACAAGGGTTTCAAATGAGCTCAGATACCGTTCCATAAACCCAATATGTAATAGAAAGACCTACTCCTTGCTCAGTGAACTGGACTCAACACCCCCTATTCACCGCACAAGAATATATCTGACTAGTAAGAATCTTAAAACCTATGTATTGATATCTCTCTGGAAGTGAGTCAAGTGGCTGTAAAGCCGCACAAACACAGCCGTGAAAAACAGCTAAACCCCATTATAAAAATAAATTACTTTTAAAAACCCGTGAAACAAAGACAGTGAAAGAGAGAGAATTTCTTACAAAATTCGTTCAGGGGCTGTGATGCAACCTGGATTGACCATATCTAGACCCACAGCTGGAGGAGACATAAGGGTGGACACTCTCGGGGCTGAGAGGTTTGGTGAGGTTGGGGGAGCAAACGCAGAGCCTTTAAAGTAATACTGCCTGTTACCCATCCCATGGGACCCAAATCTCCAGGTTCAAGGGCATCTTCCTACCTCGAAAACATGCATGAGAAACCCAGAAGGTGGTACACCGTGTGATCGGGAAAGGTTTCTAAAACGCACCTCATTTCTCATCTCCTTGTGCTCGGGTTCGCCATTCCAGCCGCTTTACTAGCAATCTCCCTCCTTGGAGAATCAGCACCTTTAACCTCCCGTTCCGTACAGCTTGCAATTTGTCCTGAGGATGAACGGGAAGAGGGGGAGCCAATGAGAGACTAGCTCTAGGTGTTGGGACAGGCACAGGTCACTCTATTTTCCCATCAGGAAGAAGAATTAACCACAGGCTCAGCCTGCCGCCCGGAAGCAGAATAGGGCCTGAGGCGATCCTGCGCTTTTGCGGCCAGCTCCCAAAAAAGCGAGTTGAAAAATGGAGCTCAGGGGCACTGCAATTCACAAACCTGCAGAGTTATAAATGATAACTCTCGTCCACAAATATATTGAGGGAAGGCAACGAAGAGGATCTGAAAGCAAGGCAGAATTGCAGGAAACAGATTTCAGGAGGTCGATTCGAATCGCCTTTAAAGCACATGAAAAGCAGCAAAACGTCGACAATGATGCCCTTGGCCAAAAAGGGCGTATGCGTTTTTTCCTGAATATATTCAGGAAAAAACGCATACGCCCTTTTTGGCCAACCAAGCAACCTGGAAAGGCAAATCAGCGCTACAAAGAAGTCTCGCTTCCCATCGGTCAAAAGGGCCATGCGGAAAAAAGTGTCAAAACCAGAAATGCAGAACAGGCCATGGAGAAATGGGAGCCTTGCTACGCTGATGGGCGGGATGTAAATTGCCAACAGCCACTCTGGAGAAGTGTACGGTGTGTCCTGAAACATCGAAAAAACACAGCTTAGAGCGCATAGGGCACTTCCACTCATGGGCGTATAAATTGGGAAAACTAAAAATCAGCAAGACACAGGCACCCCAAAGTTTGGGGCTGCTCTGTTGACAAGAACCTCCACTTCGTGACACCTTAAATATCCCAGGAAAGAGAAAAATGGATAAAGAAGTGGTGGTCCTTATGTACAATGGAATATCCCTCAGCCATGAAATCAATGTCATAAGGCTAGTAGCAGCATGATGAGTGGCTTTAGCTACGACGATTCTAAGTGAAATAAGTCATACAGAAAAACACACTTATTATAAGCTATCACTTATAGAGGGAATGTAAAAACCGCTACACTTGAACTGAATTACAAAACAGAACAGAGTCACACGTTTAGAAAACACACTATGGCTGCTTAACGGGAAAGGTGGGGTGGGGTGATGCATAAAACAAGGGTTTCAAATGAGCTCAGATACCGTTCCATAAACCCAATATGTAATAGAAAGACCTACTCCTTGCTCAGTGAACTGGACTCAACACCCCCTATTCACCGCGCAAGAATATATCTGACTAGTAAGAATCTTAAAACCTATGTATTGATATCTCTCTGGAAGTGAGTCAAGTGGGTGTAAAGCGGCAGAAACACAGCCGTGAAAAGCAGCTAAACCCCATTATAAAAATAAATTACTTTTAAAAACCCGTGAAACAAAGACAGTGAAAGAGAGAGAAATTCTTACAAAATTCGTTCAGGGGCTGTGATGCAACCTGGATTGACCATATCTAGACCCACAGCTGGAGGAGACATAAGGGTGGACACTCTCGGGGCTGAGAGGTTTGGTGAGGTTGGGGGAGCAAACGCAGAGCCTTTAAAGTAATACTGCCTGTTACCCATCCCATGGGTCCCAAATCTCCAGGTTCAAGGGCATCTTCCTACCTCGAAAACATGCATGAGAAACCCAGAAGCTGGTACACCGTGTGATCGGGAAAGGTTTCTAAAACGCACCTCATTTCTCATCTCCTTGTGCTCGGGTTCGCCATTCCAGCCGCTTTACTAGCAATCTCCCTCCTTGGAGAATCAGCACCTTTAACCTCCCGTTCCGTACAGCTTGCAATATGTCCTGAGGATGAACGGGAAGAGGGGGAGCCAATGAGAGACTAGCTCTAGGTGTTGGGACAGGCACAGGTCACTCTATTTTCCCATCAGGAAGAAGAATTAACCACAGGCTCAGCCTGCCGCCCGGAAGCAGAATAGGGCCTGAGGCAATCCTGCGCTTTTGTGGCCAGCTCCCAAAAAAGCGAGTTGAAAAATGGAGCTCAGGGGCACTGCAATTCACAAACCTGCAGAGTTATAAATGATAACTCTCGTCCACAAATATATTGAGGGAAGGCAACGAAGAGGATCTGAAAGCAAGGCAGAATAGCAGGAAACAGATTTCAGGAGGTCGATTCGAATCGCCTTTAAAGCACATGAAAAGCGGCAAAACGTCGACAATGATGCCCTTGGCCAAAAAGGGCGTATGCGTTTTTTCCTGAATATATTCAGGAAAAAACGCATACGCCCTTTTTGGCCAACCAAGCAACCTGGAAAGGCAAATCAGCGCTACAAAGAAGTCTCGCTTCCCATCGGTCAAAAGGGCCATGCGGAAAAAAGTGTCAAAACCAGAAATGCAGAACAGGCCATGGAGAAATGGGAGCCTTGCTACGCTGATGGGCGGGATGTAAATTGCCAACAGCCACTCTGGAGAAGTGTACGGTGTGTCCTGAAACATCGAAAAAACACAGCTTAGAGCGCATAGGGCACTTCCACTCATGGGCGTATAAATTGGGAAAACTAAAAATCAGCAAGACACAGGCACCCCAAAGTTTGGGGCTGCTCTGTTGACAAGAACCTCCACTTCGTGACACCTTAAATATCCCAGGAAAGAGAAAAATGGATAAAGAAGTGGTGGTCCTTATGTACAATGGAATATCCCTCAGCCATGAAATCAATGTCATAAGGCTAGTAGCAGCATGATGAGTGGCTTTAGCTACGACGATTCTAAGTGAAATAAGTCATACAGAAAAACACACTTATTATAAGCTATCATTTATAGAGGGAATGTAAAAACCGCTACACTTGAACTGAATTACAAAACAGAACAGAGTCACACGTTTAGAAAACACACTATGGCTGCTTAACGGGAAAGGTGGGGTGGGGTGATGCATAAAACAAGGGTTTCAAATGAGCTCAGATACCGTTCCATAAACCCAATATGTAATAGAAAGACCTACTCCTTGCTCAGTGAACTGGACTCAACACCCCCTATTCACCGCGCAAGAACATATCTGACTAGTAAGAATCTTAAAACCTATGTATTGATATCTCTCTGGAAGTGAGTCAAGTGGGTGTAAAGCGGCAGAAACACAGCCGTGAAAAGCAGCTAAACCCCATTATAAAAATAAATTACTTTTAAAAACCCGTGAAACAAAGACAGTGAAAGAGAGAGAAATTCTTACAAAATTCGTTCAGGGGCTGTGATGCAACCTGGATTGACCATATCTAGACCCACAGCTGGAGGAGACATAAGGGTGGACACTCTCGGGGCTGAGAGGTTTGGTGAGGTTGGGGGAGCAAACGCAGACCCTTTCAAGTAATACTGCGTGGTACCCATTCCATGGGTCCCAAATCTCCAGGTTCAAGGGCATCTTCCTACCTCGAAAACATGCATGAGAAACCCAGAAGGTGGTACACCGTGTGATCGGGAAAGGTTTCTAAAACGCACCTCATTTCTCATCTCCTTGTGCTCGGGTTCGCCATTCCAGCCGCTTTACTAGCAATCTCCCTCCTTGGAGAATCAGCACCTTTAACCTCCCGTTCCGTACAGCTTGCAATTTGTCCTGAGGATGAACGGGAAGAGGGGGAGCCAATGAGAGACTAGCTCTAGGTGTTGGGACAGGCACAGGTCACTCTATTTTCCCATCAGGAAGAAGAATTAACCACAGGCTCAGCCTGCCGCCCGGAAGCAGAATAGGGCCTGAGGCGATCCTGCGCTTTTGCGGCCAGCTCCCAAAAAAGCGAGTTGAAAAATGGAGCTCAGGGGCACTGCAATTCACAAACCTGCAGAGTTATAAATGATAACTCTCGTCCACAAATATATTGAGGGAAGGCAACGAAGAGGATCTGAAAGCAAGGCAGAATTGCAGGAAACAGATTTCAGGAGGTCGATTCGAATCGCCTTTAAAGCACATGAAAAGCAGCAAAACGTCGACAATGATGCCCTTGGCCAAAAAGGGCGTATGCGTTTTTTCCTGAATATATTCAGGAAAAAACGCATACGCCCTTTTTGGCCAACCAAGCAACCTGGAAAGGCAAATCAGCGCTACAAAGAAGTCTCGCTTCCCATCGGTCAAAAGGGCCATGCGGAAAAAAGTGTCAAAACCAGAAATGCAGAACAGGCCATGGAGAAATGGGAGCCTTGCTACGCTGATGGGCGGGATGTAAATTGCCAACAGCCACTCTGGAGAAGTGTACGGTGTGTCCTGAAACATCGAAAAAACACAGCTTAGAGCGCATAGGGCACTTCCACTCTTGGGCGTATAAATTGGGAAAACTAAAAATCAGCAAGACACAGGCACCCCAAAGTTTGGGGCTGCTCTGTTGACAAGAACCTCCACTTCGTGACACCTTAAATATCCCAGGAAAGAGAAAAATGGATAAAGAAGTGGTGGTCCTTATGTACAATGGAATATCCCTCAGCCATGAAATCAATGTCATAAGGCTAGTAGCAGCATGATGAGTGGCTTTAGCTACGACGATTCTAAGTGAAATAAGTCATACAGAAAAACACACTTATTATAAGCTATCACTTATAGAGGGAATGTAAAAACCGCTACACTTGAACTGAATTACAAAACAGAACAGAGTCACACGTTTAGAAAACACACTATGGCTGCTTAACGGGAAAGGTGGGGTGGGGTGATGCATAAAACAAGGGTTTCAAATGAGCTCAGATACCGTTCCATAAACCCAATATGTAATAGAAAGACCTACTCCTTGCTCAGTGAACTGGACTCAACACCCCCTATTCACCGCGCAAGAATATATCTGACTAGTAAGAATCTTAAAACCTATGTATTGATATCTCTCTGGAAGTGAGTCAAGTGGGTGTAAAGCGGCAGAAACACAGCCGTGAAAAGCAGCTAAACCCCATTATAAAAATAAATTACTTTTAAAAACCCGTGAAACAAAGACAGTGAAAGAGAGAGAAATTCTTACAAAATTCGTTCAGGGGCTGTGATGCAACCTGGATTGACCATATCTAGACCCACAGCTGGAGGAGACATAAGGGTGGACACTCTCGGGGCTGAGAGGTTTGGTGAGGTTGGGGGAGCAAACGCAGAGCCTTTAAAGTAATACTGCCTGTTACCCATCCCATGGGTCCCAAATCTCCAGGTTCAAGGGCATCTTCCTACCTCGAAAACATGCATGAGAAACCCAGAAGCTGGTACACCGTGTGATCGGGAAAGGTTTCTAAAACGCACCTCATTTCTCATCTCCTTGTGCTCGGGTTCGCCATTCCAGCCGCTTTACTAGCAATCTCCCTCCTTGGAGAATCAGCACCTTTAACCTCCCGTTCCGTACAGCTTGCAATATGTCCTGAGGATGAACGGGAAGAGGGGGAGCCAATGAGAGACTAGCTCTAGGTGTTGGGACAGGCACAGGTCACTCTATTTTCCCATCAGGAAGAAGAATTAACCACAGGCTCAGCCTGCCGCCCGGAAGCAGAATAGGGCCTGAGGCAATCCTGCGCTTTTGTGGCCAGCTCCCAAAAAAGCGAGTTGAAAAATGGAGCTCAGGGGCACTGCAATTCACAAACCTGCAGAGTTATAAATGATAACTCTCGTCCACAAATATATTGAGGGAAGGCAACGAAGAGGATCTGAAAGCAAGGCAGAATAGCAGGAAACAGATTTCAGGAGGTCGATTCGAATCGCCTTTAAAGCACATGAAAAGCGGCAAAACGTCGACAATGATGCCCTTGGCCAAAAAGGGCGTATGCGTTTTTTCCTGAATATATTCAGGAAAAAACGCATACGCCCTTTTTGGCCAACCAAGCAACCTGGAAAGGCAAATCAGCGCTACAAAGAAGTCTCGCTTCCCATCGGTCAAAAGGGCCATGCGGAAAAAAGTGTCAAAACCAGAAATGCAGAACAGGCCATGGAGAAATGGGAGCCTTGCTACGCTGATGGGCGGGATGTAAATTGCCAACAGCCACTCTGGAGAAGTGTACGGTGTGTCCTGAAACATCGAAAAAACACAGCTTAGAGCGCATAGGGCACTTCCACTCATGGGCGTATAAATTGGGAAAACTAAAAATCAGCAAGACACAGGCACCCCAAAGTTTGGGGCTGCTCTGTTGACAAGAACCTCCACTTCGTGACACCTTAAATATCCCAGGAAAGAGAAAAATGGATAAAGAAGTGGTGGTCCTTATGTACAATGGAATATCCCTCAGCCATGAAATCAATGTCATAAGGCTAGTAGCAGCATGATGAGTGGCTTTAGCTACGACGATTCTAAGTGAAATAAGTCATACAGAAAAACACACTTATTATAAGCTATCATTTATAGAGGGAATGTAAAAACCGCTACACTTGAACTGAATTACAAAACAGAACAGAGTCACACGTTTAGAAAACACACTATGGCTGCTTAACGGGAAAGGTGGGGTGGGGTGATGCATAAAACAAGGGTTTCAAATGAGCTCAGATACCGTTCCATAAACCCAATATGTAATAGAAAGACCTACTCCTTGCTCAGTGAACTGGACTCAACACCCCCTATTCACCGCGCAAGAACATATCTGACTAGTAAGAATCTTAAAACCTATGTATTGATATCTCTCTGGAAGTGAGTCAAGTGGGTGTAAAGCGGCAGAAACACAGCCGTGAAAAGCAGCTAAACCCCATTATAAAAATAAATTACTTTTAAAAACCCGTGAAACAAAGACAGTGAAAGAGAGAGAAATTCTTACAAAATTCGTTCAGGGGCTGTGATGCAACCTGGATTGACCATATCTAGACCCACAGCTGGAGGAGACATAAGGGTGGACACTCTCGGGGCTGAGAGGTTTGGTGAGGTTGGGGGAGCAAACGCAGACCCTTTCAAGTAATACTGCGTGGTACCCATTCCATGGGTCCCAAATCTCCAGGTTCAAGGGCATCTTCCTACCTCGAAAACATGCATGAGAAACCCAGAAGGTGGTACACCGTGTGATCGGGAAAGGTTTCTAAAACGCACCTCATTTCTCATCTCCTTGTGCTCGGGTTCGCCATTCCAGCCGCTTTACTAGCAATCTCCCTCCTTGGAGAATCAGCACCTTTAACCTCCCGTTCCGTACAGCTTGCAATTTGTCCTGAGGATGAACGGGAAGAGGGGGAGCCAATGAGAGACTAGCTCTAGGTGTTGGGACAGGCACAGGTCACTCTATTTTCCCATCAGGAAGAAGAATTAACCACAGGCTCAGCCTGCCGCCCGGAAGCAGAATAGGGCCTGAGGCGATCCTGCGCTTTTGCGGCCAGCTCCCAAAAAAGCGAGTTGAAAAATGGAGCTCAGGGGCACTGCAATTCACAAACCTGCAGAGTTATAAATGATAACTCTCGTCCACAAATATATTGAGGGAAGGCAACGAAGAGGATCTGAAAGCAAGGCAGAATTGCAGGAAACAGATTTCAGGAGGTCGATTCGAATCGCCTTTAAAGCACATGAAAAGCAGCAAAACGTCGACAATGATGCCCTTGGCCAAAAAGGGCGTATGCGTTTTTTCCTGAATATATTCAGGAAAAAACGCATACGCCCTTTTTGGCCAACCAAGCAACCTGGAAAGGCAAATCAGCGCTACAAAGAAGTCTCGCTTCCCATCGGTCAAAAGGGCCATGCGGAAAAAAGTGTCAAAACCAGAAATGCAGAACAGGCCATGGAGAAATGGGAGCCTTGCTACGCTGATGGGCGGGATGTAAATTGCCAACAGCCACTCTGGAGAAGTGTACGGTGTGTCCTGAAACATCGAAAAAACACAGCTTAGAGCGCATAGGGCACTTCCACTCTTGGGCGTATAAATTGGGAAAACTAAAAATCAGCAAGACACAGGCACCCCAAAGTTTGGGGCTGCTCTGTTGACAAGAACCTCCACTTCGTGACACCTTAAATATCCCAGGAAAGAGAAAAATGGATAAAGAAGTGGTGGTCCTTATGTACAATGGAATATCCCTCAGCCATGAAATCAATGTCATAAGGCTAGTAGCAGCATGATGAGTGGCTTTAGCTACGACGATTCTAAGTGAAATAAGTCATACAGAAAAACACACTTATTATAAGCTATCACTTATAGAGGGAATGTAAAAACCGCTACACTTGAACTGAATTACAAAACAGAACAGAGTCACACGTTTAGAAAACACACTATGGCTGCTTAACGGGAAAGGTGGGGTGGGGTGATGCATAAAACAAGGGTTTCAAATGAGCTCAGATACCGTTCCATAAACCCAATATGTAATAGAAAGACCTACTCCTTGCTCAGTGAACTGTACTCAACACCCCCTATTCACCGCGCAAGAATATATCTGACTAGTAAGAATCTTAAAACCTATGTATTGATATCTCTCTGGAAGTGAGTCAAGTGGGTGTAAAGCGGCAGAAACACAGCCGTGAAAAGCAGCTAAACCCCATTATAAAAATAAATTACTTTTAAAAACCCGTGAAACAAAGACAGTGAAAGAGAGAGAAATTCTTACAAAATTCGTTCAGGGGCTGTGATGCAACCTGGATTGACCATATCTAGACCCACAGCTGGAGGAGACATAAGGGTGGACACTCTCGCGGCTGAGAGGTTTGGTGAGGTTGGGGGAGCAAACGCAGAGCCTTTAAAGTAATACTGCCTGTTACCCATCCCATGGGTCCCAAATCTCCAGGTTCAAGGGCATCTTCCTACCTCGAAAACATGCATGAGAAACCCAGAAGCTGGTACACCGTGTGATCGGGAAAGGTTTCTAAAACGCACCTCATTTCTCATCTCCTTGTGCTCGGGTTCGCCATTCCAGCCGCTTTACTAGCAATCTCCCTCCTTGGAGAATCAGCACCTTTAACCTCCCGTTCCGTACAGCTTGCAATATGTCCTGAGGATGAACGGGAAGAGGGGGAGCCAATGAGAGACTAGCTCTAGGTGTTGGGACAGGCACAGGTCACTCTATTTTCCCATCAGGAAGAAGAATTAACCACAGGCTCAGCCTGCCGCCCGGAAGCAGAATAGGGCCTGAGGCAATCCTGCGCTTTTGTGGCCAGCTCCCAAAAAAGCGAGTTGAAAAATGGAGCTCAGGGGCACTGCAATTCACAAACCTGCAGAGTTATAAATGATAACTGTCGTCCACAAATATATTGAGGGAAGGCAACGAAGAGGATCTGAAAGCAAGGCAGAATTGCAGGAAACAGATTTCAGGAGGTCGATTCGAATCGCCTTTAAAGCACATGAAAAGCGGCAAAACGTCGACAATGATGCCCTTGGCCAAAAAGGGCGTATGCGTTTTTTCCTGAATATATTCAGGAAAAAACGCATACGCCCTTTTCGGCCAACCAAGCAACCTGGAAAGGCAAATCAGCGCTACAAAGAAGTCTCGCTTCCCATCGGTCAAAAGGGCCACGCGGAAAAAAGTGTCAAAACCAGAAATGCAGAACAGGCCATGGAGAAATGGGAGCCTTGCTACGCTGATGGGCGGGATGTAAATTGCCAACAGCCACTCTGGAGAAGTGTACGGTGTGTCCTGAAACATCGAAAAAACACAGCTTAGAGCGCATAGGGCACTTCCACTCATGGGCGTATAAATTGGGAAAACTAAAAATCAGCAAGACACAGGCACCCCAAAGTTTGGGGCTGCTCTGTTGACAAGAACCTCCACTTCGTGACACCTTAAATATCCCAGGAAAGAGAAAAATGGATAAAGAAGTGGTGGTCCTTATGTACAATGGAATATCACTCAGCCATGAAATCAATGTCATAAGGCTAGTAGCAGCATGATGAGTGGCTTTAGCCACGACGATTCTAAGTGAAATAAGTCATACAGAAAAACACACTTATTATAAGCTATCACTTATAGAGGGAATGTAAAAACCGCTACACTTGAACTGAATTACAAGACAGAACAGAGTCACACGTTTAGAAAACACAATTTGGCTTCTTAACGGGAAAGGTGGGGTGGGGTGATGCATAAAACAAGGGTTTCAAATGAGCTCAGATACCGTTCCATAAACCCCATATGTAATAGAAAGACCTACTCCTTGCTCAGTGAACTGGACTCAACACCCCCTATTCACCGCACAAGAATATATCTGACTAGTAAGAATCTTAAAACCTATGTATTGATATCTCTCTGGAAGTGAGTCAAGTGGGTGTAAAGCGGCAGAAACACAGCCGTGAAAAGCAGCTAAACCCCATTATAAAAATAAATTACTTTTAAAAACCCGTGAAACAAAGACAGTGAAAGAGAGAGAAATTCTTACAAAATTCGTTCAGGGGCTGTGATGCAACCTGGATTGACCATATCTAGACCCACAGCTGGAGGAGACATAAGGGTGGACACTCTCGCGGCTGAGAGGTTTGGTGAGGTTGGGGGAGCAAACGCAGAGCCTTTAAAGTAATACTGCCTGTTACCCATCCCATGGGTCCCCCATATCTGCAGGTTCAAGGGCATCTTCCTACCTCGAAAACATGCATGAGAAACCCAGAAGGTGGTACACCGTGTGATTGGGAAAGGTTTCTAAAACGCACCTCATTTCTCATCTCCTTGTGCTCGGGTTCGCCATTCCAGCCGCTTTACTAGCAATCTCCCTCCTTGGAGAATCAGCACCTTTAACCTCCCGTTCCGTACAGCTTGCAATTTGTCCTGAGGATGAACGGGAAGAGGGGGAGCCAATGAGAGACTAGCTCTAGGTGTTGGGACAGGCACAGGTCACTCTATTTTCCCATCAGGAAGAAGAATTAACCACAGGCTCAGCCTGCCGCCCAGAAGCAGAATAGGGCCTGAGGCGATCCTGCGCTTTTGCGGACAGCTCCCAAAAAAGCGAGTTGAAAAATGGAGCTCAGGGGCACTGCAATTCACAAACCTGCAGAGTTATAAATGATAACTCTCGTCCACAAATATATTGAGGGAAGGCACCGAAGAGGATCTGAAAGCAAGGCAGAATTGCAGGAAACAGATTTCAGGAGGTCGATTCGAATCGCCTTTAAAGCACATGAAAAGTGGCAAAACGTCGACAATGATGCCCTTGGCCAAAAAGGGCGTATGCGTTTTTTCCTGAATATATTCAGGAAAAAACGCATACGCCCTTTTCGGCCAACCAAGCAACCTGGAAAGGCAAATCAGCGCTACAAAGAAGTCTCGCTTCCCATCGGTCAAAAGGGCCACGCGGAAAAAAGTGTCAAAACCAGAAATGCAGAACAGTCCATGGAGAAATGGGAGCCTTGCTACGCTGATGGGCGGGATGTAAATTGCCAACAGCCACTCTGGAGAAGTGTACGGTGTGTCCTGAAACATCAAAAAAACACAGCTTAGAGCGCATAGGGCACTTCCACTCATGGGCGTATAAATTGGGAAAACTAAAAATCAGCAAGACACAGGCACCCGAAAGTTTAGGGCTGCTCTGTTGACAAGAACCTCCACTTCATGACACCTTAAATATCCCAGGAAAGAGAAAAATGGATAAAGAAGTGGTGGTCCTTATGTACAATGGAATATCCCTCAGCCATGAAATCAATGTCATAAGGCTAGTAGCAGCATGATGAGTGGCTTTAGCTACGACGATTCTAAGTGAAATAAGTCACACAGAAAAAGACACTTATCATAAGCTATCACTTATAGAGGGAATGTAAAAACCGCTACACTTGAACTGAATTACAAAACAGAACAGAGTCACACGTTTACAAAACACACTATGTCTGCTTAACGGGAAAGGTGGGGTGGGGTGATGCATAAAACAAGGGTTTCAAATGAGCTCAGATACCGTTCCATAAACCCAATATGTAATAGAAAGACCTACTCCTTGCTCAGTGAACTGGACTCAACACCCCCTATTCACCGCACAAGAATATATCTGACTAGTAAGAATCTTAAAACCTATGTATTGATATCTCTCTGGAAGTGAGTCAAGTGGCTGTAAAGCGGCAGAAACACAGCCGTGAAAAGCAGCTAAACCCCATTATAAAAATAAATTACTTTTAAAAACCCGTGAAACAAAGACAGTGAAAGAGAGAGAATTTCTTACAAAATTCGTTCAGGGGCTGTGATGCAACCTGGATTGACCATATCTAGACCCACAGCTGGATGAGACATAAGGGTGGACACTCTCGGGGCTGAGAGGTTTGGTGAGGTTGGGGGAGCAAACGCAGAGCCTTTAAAGTAATACTGCCTGTTACCCATCCCATGGGTCCCAAATCTCCAGGTTCAAGGGCATCTTCCTACCTCGAAAACATGCATGAGAAACCCAGAAGGTGGTACACCGTGTGATCGGGAAAGGTTTCTAAAACGCACCTCATTTCTCATCTCCTTGTGCTCGGGTTCGCCATTCCAGCCGCTTTACTAGCAATCTCCCTCCTTGGAGAATCAGCACCTTTAACCTCCCGTTCCGTACAGCTTGCAATTTGTCCTGAGGATGAACGGGAAGAGGGGGAGCCAATGAGAGACTAGCTCTAGGTGTTGGGACAGGCACAGGTCACTCTATTTTCCCATCAGGAAGAAGAATTAACCACAGGCTCAGCCTGCCGCCCGGAAGCAGAATAGGGCCTGAGGCGATCCTGCGCTTTTGCGGCCAGCTCCCAAAAAAGCGAGTTGAAAAATGGAGCTCAGGGGCACTGCAATTCACAAACCTGCAGAGTTATAAATGATAACTCTCGTCCACAAATATATTGAGGGAAGGCAACGAAGAGGATCTGAAAGCAAGGCAGAATTGCAGGAAACAGATTTCAGGAGGTCGATTCGAATCGCCTTTAAAGCACATGAAAAGCGGCAAAATGTCGACAATGATGCCCTGGGCCAAAAAGGGCGTATGCGTTTTTTCCTGAATATATTCAGGAAAAAACGCATACGCCCTTTTTGGCCAACCAAGCAACCTGGAAAGGCAAATCAGCGCTACAAAGAAGTCTCGCTTCCCATCGGTCAAAAGGGCCATGCGGAAAAAAGTGTCAAAACCAGAAATGCAGGACAGGCCATGGAGAAATGGGAGCCTTGCTACGCTGATGGGCGGGATGTAAATTGCCAACAGCCACTCTGGAGAAGTGTACGGTGTGTCCTGAAACATCGAAAAAACACAGCTTAGAGCGCATAGGGCACTTCCACTCATGGGCGTATAAATTGGGAAAACTAAAAATCAGCAAGACACAGGCACCCCAAAGTTTGGGGCTGCTCTGTTGACAAGAACCTCCACTTCGTGACACCTTAAATATCCCAGGAAAGAGAAAAATGGATAAAGAAGTGGTGGTCCTTATGTACAATGGAATATCCCTCAGCCATGAAATCAATGTCATAAGGCTAGTAGCAGCATGATGAGTGGCTTTAGCCACGACGATTCTAAGTGAAATAAGTCATACAGAAAAACACACTTATTATAAGCTATCACTTATAGAGGGAATGTAAAAACCGCTACACTTGAACTGAATTACAAGACAGAACAGAGTCACACGTTTAGAAAACACATTATGGCTTCTTAACGGGAAAGGTGGGGTGGGGTGATGCATAAAACAAGGGTTTCAAATGAGCTCAGATACCGTTCCATAAACCCCATATGTAATAGAAAGACCTACTCCTTGCTCAGTGAACTGGACTCAACACCCCCTATTCACCGCACAAGAATATATCTGACTAGTAAGAATCTTAAAACCTATGTATTGATATCTCTCTGGAAGTGAGTCAAGTGGCTGTAAAGCGGCAGAAACACAGCCGTGAAAAACAGCTAAACCCCATTATAAAAATAAATTCCTTTTAAAAACCCGTGAAACAAAGACAGTGAAAGAGAGAGAAATTCTTACAAAATTCGTTCAGGGGCTGTGATGCAACCTGGATTGACCATATCTAGACCCACAGCTGGAGGAGACATAAGGGTGGACACTCTCGCGGCTGAGAGGTTTGGTGAGGTTGGGGGAGCAAACGCAGAGCCTTTAAAGTAATACTGCCTGTTACCCATCCCATGGGTCCCAAATCTCCAGGTTCAAGGGCATCTTCCTACCTCGAAAACATGCATGAGAAACCCAGAAGGTGGTACACCGTGTGATCGGGAAAGGTTTCTAAAACGCACCTCATTTCTCATCTCCTTGTGCTCGGGTTCGCCATTCCAGCCGCTTTACTAGCAATCTCCCTCCTTGGAGAATCAGCACCTTTAACCTCCCGTTCCGTACAGCTTGCAATTTGTCCTGAGGATGAACGGGAAGAGGGGGAGCCAATGAGAGACTAGCTCTAGGTGTTGGGACAGGCACAGGTCACTCTATTTTCCCATCAGGAAGAAGAATTAACCACAGGCTCAGCCTGCCGCCCGGAAGCAGAATAGGGCCTGAGGCGATCCTGCACTTTTGCGGACAGCTCCCAAAAAAGCGAGTTGAAAAATGGAGCTCAGGGGCACTGCAATTCACAAACCTGCAGAGTTATAAATGATAACTCTCGTCCACAAATATATTGAGGGAAGGCACCGAAGAGGATCTGAAAGCAAGGCAGAATTGCAGGAAACAGATTTCAGGAGGTCGATTCGAATCGCCTTTAAAGCACATGAAAAGTGGCAAAACGTCGACAATGATGCCCTTGGCCAAAAAGGGCGTATGCGTTTTTTCCTGAATATATTCAGGAAAAAACGCATACGCCCTTTTCGGCCAACCAAGCAACCTGGAAAGGCAAATCAGCGCTACAAAGAAGTCTCGCTTCCCATCGGTCAAAAGGGCCACGCGGAAAAAAGTGTCAAAACCAGAAATGCAGAACAGGCCATGGAGAAATGGGAGCCTTGCTACGCTGATGGGCGGGATGTAAATTGCCAACAGCCACTCTGGAGAAGTGTACGGTGTGTCCTGAAACATCGAAAAAACACAGCTTAGAGCGCATAGGGCATTTCCACTCATGGGTGTATAAATTGGGAAAACTAAAAATCAGCAAGACAAAGGCACCCGAAAGTTTAGGGCTGCTCTGTTGACAAGAACCTCCACTTCATGACACCTTAAATATCCCAGGAAAGAGAAAAATGGATAAAGAAGTGGTGGTCCTTATGTACAATGGAATATCCCTCAGCCATGAAATCAATGTCATAAGGCTAGTAGCAGCATGATGAGTGGCTTTAGCTACGACGATTCTAAGTGAAATAAGTCACACAGAAAAAGACACTTATCATAAGCTATCACTTATAGAGGGAATGTAAAAACCGCTACACTTGAACTGAATTACAAAACAGAACAGAGTCACACGTTTACAAAACACACTATGTCTGCTTAACGGGAAAGGTGGGGTGGGGTGATGCATAAAACAAGGGTTTCAAATGAGCTCAGATACCGTTCCATAAACCCAATATGTAATAGAAAGACCTACTCCTTGCTCAGTGAACTGGACTCAACACCCCCTATTCACCGCACAAGAATATATCTGACTAGTAAGAATCTTAAAACCTATGTATTGATATCTCTCTGGAAGTGAGTCAAGTGGCTGTAAAGCGGCAGAAACACAGCCGTGAAAAGCAGCTAAACCCCATTATAAAAATAAATTCCTTTTAAAAACCCGTGAAACAAAGACAGTGAAAGAGAGAGAAATTCTTACAAAATTCGTTCAGGGGCTGTGATGCAACCTGGATTGACCATATCTAGACCCACAGCTGGAGGAGACATAAGGGTGGACACTCTCGGGGCTGAGAGGTTTGGTGAGGTTGGGGGAGCAAACGCAGAGCCTTTAAAGTAATACTGCCTGTTACCCATCCCATGGGTCCCAAATCTCCAGGTTCAAGGGCATCTTCCTACCTCGAAAACATGCATGAGAAACCCAGAAGGTGGTACACCGTGTGATCGGGAAAGGTTTCTAAAACGCACCTCATTTCTCATCTCCTTGTGCTCGGGTTCGCCATTCCAGCCGCTTTACTAGCAATCTCCCTCCTTGGAGAATCAGCACCTTTAACCTCCCGTTCCGTACAGCTTGCAATTTGTCCTGAGGATGAACGGGAAGAGGGGGAGCCAATGAGAGACTAGCTCTAGGTGTTGGGACAGGCACAGGTCACTCTATTTTCCCATCAGGAAGAAGAATTAACCACAGGCTCAGCCTGCCGCCCGGAAGCAGAATAGGGCCTGAGGCGATCCTGCGCTTTTGCGGACAGCTCCCAAAAAAGCGAGTTGAAAAATGGAGCTCAGGGGCACTGCAATTCACAAACCTGCAGAGTTATAAATGATAACTCTCGTCCACAAATATATTGAGGGAAGGCACCGAAGAGGATCTGAAAGCAAGGCAGAATTGCAGGAAACAGATTTCAGGAGGTCGATTCGAATCGCCTTTAAAGCACATGAAAAGTGGCAAAACGTCGACAATGATGCCCTTGGCCAAAAAGGGCGTATGCGTTTTTTCCTGAATATATTCAGGAAAAAACGCATACGCCCTTTTCCGCCAACCAAGCAACCTGGAAAGGCAAATCAGCGCTACAAAGAAGTCTCGCTTCCCATCGGTCAAAAGGGCCACGCGGAAAAAAGTGTCAAAACCAGAAATGCAGAACAGGCCATGGAGAAATGGGAGCCTTGCTACGCTGATGGGCGGGATGTAAATTGCCAACAGCCACTCTGGAGAAGTGTACGGTGTGTCCTGAAACATCAAAAAAACACAGCTTAGAGCGCATAGGGCACTTCCACTCATGGGCGTATAAATTGGGAAAACTAAAAATCAGCAAGACACAGGCACCCGAAAGTTTAGGGCTGCTCTGTTGACAAGAACCTCCACTTCATGACACCTTAAATATCCCAGGAAAGAGAAAAATGGATAAAGAAGTGGTGGTCCTTATGTACAATGGAATATCCCTCAGCCATGAAATCAATGTCATAAGGCTAGTAGCAGCATGATGAGTGGCTTTAGCTACGACGATTCTAAGTGAAATAAGTCACACAGAAAAAGACACTTATCATAAGCTATCACTTATAGAGGGAATGTAAAAACCGCTACACTTGAACTGAATTACAAAACAGAACAGAGTCACACGTTTACAAAACACACTATGTCTGCTTAACGGGAAAGGTGGGGTGGGGTGATGCATAAAACAAGGGTTTCAAATGAGCTCAGATACCGTTCCATAAACCCAATATGTAATAGAAAGACCTACTCCTTGCTCAGTGAACTGGACTCAACACCCCCTATTCACCGCACAAGAATATATCTGACTAGTAAGAATCTTAAAACCTATGTATTGATATCTCTCTGGAAGTGAGTCAAGTGGCTGTAAAGCCGCATAAACACAGCCGTGAAAAACAGCTAAACCCCATTATAAAAATAAATTACTTTTAAAAACCCGTGAAACAAAGACAGTGAAAGAGAGAGAATTTCTTACAAAATTCGTTCAGGGGCTGTGATGCAACCTGGATTGACCATATCTAGACCCACAGCTGGATGAGACATAAGGGTGGACACTCTCGGGGCTGAGAGGTTTGGTGAGGTTGGGGGAGCAAACGCAGAGCCTTTAAAGTAATACTGCCTGTTACCCATCCCATGGGTCCCAAATCTGCAGGTTCAAGGGCATCTTCCTACCTCGAAAACATGCATGAGAAACCCAGAAGGTGGTACACCGTGTGATCGGGAAAGGTTTCTAAAACGCACCTCATTTCTCATCTCCTTGTGCTCGGGTTCGCCATTCCAGCCGCTTTACTAGCAATCTCCCTCCTTGGAGAATCAGCACCTTTAACCTCCCGTTCCGTACAGCTTGCAATTTGTCCTGAGGATGAACGGGAAGAGGGGGAGCCAATGAGAGACTAGCTCTAGGTGTTGGGACAGGCACAGGTCACTCTATTTTCCCATCAGGAAGAAGAATTAACCACAGGCTCAGCCTGCCGCCCGGAAGCAGAATAGGGCCTGAGGCGATCCTGCGCTTTTGCGGACAGCTCCCAAAAAAGCGAGTTGAAAAATGGAGCTCAGGGGCACTGCAATTCACAAACCTGCAGAGTTATAAATGATAACTCTCGTCCACAAATATATTGAGGGAAGGCACCGAAGAGGATCTGAAAGCAAGGCAGAATTGCAGGAAACAGATTTCAGGAGGTCGATTCGAATCGCCTTTAAAGCACATGAAAAGTGGCAAAACGTCGACAATGATGCCCTTGGCCAAAAAGGGCGTATGCGTTTTTTCCTGAATATATTCAGGAAAAAACGCATACGCCCTTTTCGGCCAACCAAGCAACCTGGAAAGGCAAATCAGCGCTACAAAGAAGTCTCGCTTCCCATCGGTCAAAAGGGCCACGTGGAAAAAAGTGTCAAAAGCAGAAATGCAGAACAGGCCATGGAGAAATGGGAGCCTTGCTACGCTGATGGGCGGGATGTAAATTGCCAACAGCCACTCTGGAGAAGTGTACGGTGTGTCCTGAAACATCGAAAAAACACAGCTTAGAGCGCATAGGGCACTTCCACTCATGGGCGTATAAATTGGGAAAACTAAAAATCAGCAAGACACAGGCACCCGAAAGTTTAGGGCTGCTCTGTTGACAAGAACCTCCACTTCATGACACCTTAAATAACCCAGGAAAGAGAAAAATGGATAAAGAAGTGGTGGTCCTTATGTACAATGGAATATCCCTCAGCCATGAAATCAATGTCATAAGGCTAGTAGCAGCATGATGAGTGGCTTTAGCTACGACGATTCTAAGTGAAATAAGTCACACAGAAAAAGACACTTATCATAAGCTATCACTTATAGAGGGAATGTAAAAACCGCTACACTTGAACTGAATTACAAAACAGAACAGAGTCACACGTTTACAAAACACACTATGTCTGCTTAACGGGAAAGGTGGGGTGGGGTGATGCATAAAACAAGGGTTTCAAATGAGCTCAGATACCGTTCCATAAACCCAATATGTAATAGAAAGACCTACTCCTTGCTCAGTGAACTGGACTCAACACCCCCTATTCACCGCACAAGAATATATCTGACTAGTAAGAATCTTAAAACCTATGTATTGATATCTCTCTGGAAGTGAGTCAAGTGGCTGTAAAGCGGCAGAAACACAGCCGTGAAAAGCAGCTAAACCCCATTATAAAAATAAATTCCTTTTAAAAACCCGTGAAACAAAGACAGTGAAAGAGAGAGAATTTCTTACAAAATTCATTCAGGGGCTGTGATGCAACCTGGATTGACCATATCTAGACCCACAGCTGGAGGAGACATAAGGGTGGACACTCTCGGGGCTGAGAGGTTTGGTGAGGTTGGGGGAGCAAACGCAGAGACTTTAAAGTAATACTGCCTGTTACCCATCCCATGGGTCCCAAATCTCCAGGTTCAAGGGCATCTTCCTACCTCGAAAACATGCATGAGAAACCCAGAAGGTGGTACACCGTGTGATCGGGAAAGGTTTCTAAAACGCACCTCATTTCTCATCTCCTTGTGCTCGGGTTCGCCATTCCAGCCGCTTTACTAGCAATCTCCCTCCTTGGAGAATCAGCACCTTTAACCTCCCGTTCCGTACAGCTTGCAATTTGTCCTGAGGATGAACGGGAAGAGGGGGAGCCAATGAGAGACTAGCTCTAGGTGTTGGGACAGGCACAGGTCACTCTATTTTCCCATCAGGAAGAAGAATTAACCACAGGCTCAGCCTGCCGCCCGGAAGCAGAATAGGGCCTGAGGCGATCCTGCGCTTTTGCGGCCAGCTCCCAAAAAAGCGAGTTGAAAAATGGAGCTCAGGGGCACTGCAATTCACAAACCTGCAGAGTTATAAATGATAACTCTCGTCCACAAATATATTGAGGGAAGGCACCGAAGAGGATCTGAAAGCAAGGCAGAATTGCAGGAAACAGATTTCAGGAGGTCGATTCGAATCGCCTTTAAAGCACATGAAAAGTGGCAAAACGTCGACAATGATGCCCTTGGCCAAAAAGGGCGTATGCGTTTTTTCCTGAATATATTCAGGAAAAAACGCATACGCCCTTTTCCGCCAACCAAGCAACCTGGAAAGGCAAATCAGCGCTACAAAGAAGTCTCGCTTCCCATCGGTCAAAAGGGCCATGCGGAAAAAAGTGTCAAAACCAGAAATGCAGGACAGGCCATGGAGAAATGGGAGCCTTGCTACGCTGATGGGCGGGATGTAAATTGCCAACAGCCACTCTGGAGAAGTGTACGGTGTGTCCTGAAACATCGAAAAAACACAGCTTAGAGCGCATAGGGCACTTCCACTCATGGGCGTATAAATTGGGAAAACTAAAAATCAGCAAGACACAGGTACCCCAAAGTTTGGGGCTGCTCTGTTGACAAGAACCTTCACTTCGTGACACCTTAAATATCCCAGGAAAGAGAAAAATGGATAAAGAAGTGGTGGTCCTTATGTACAATGGAATATCACTCAGCCATGAAATCAATGTCATAAGGCTAGTAGCAGCATGATGAGTGGCTTTAGCCACGACGATTCTAAGTGAAATAAGTCATACAGAAAAACACACTTATTATAAGCTATCACTTATAGAGGGAATGTAAAAACCGCTACACTTGAACTGAATTACAAGACAGAACAGAGTCACACGTTTAGAAAACACATTATGGCTTCTTAACGGGAAAGGTGGGGTGGGGTGATGCATAAAACAAGGGTTTCAAATGAGCTCAGATACCGTTCCATAAACCCCATATGTAATAGAAAGACCTACTCCTTGCTCAGTGAACTGGACTCAACACCCCCTATTCACCGCACAAGAATATATCTGACTAGTAAGAATCTTAAAACCTATGTATTGGGCTTCCCTGGTGGCGCAGCGGTTGAGAGTCTGCCTGCCAATGCAGGGGACATGGGTTCGAGCCCTGGTCTGGGAAGATCCCACATGCCGCGGAGCAACTGGGCCCGTGAGCCACAACTACTGAGCCTGCGCGTCTGGAGCCTGTGCTCCGCAGCAAGAGAGGCCGCGATAGTGAGAAGCCCGCGCACGGCGATGAAGAGAGGCCCCCGCTTGCCGCAACTAGAGAAGGCCCTCGCACAGAAACGAAGACCCAATACAGCAAAAATAAATAAATTAATTAATTAATTTAAAAAAAAAAAAAAAAAAAAAAAAAAAAAAAAAAAAAAAAAACCTATGTATTGATATCTCTCTGGAAGTGAGTCAAGTGGCTGTAAAGCGGCAGAAACACAGCCGTGAAAAACAGCTAAACCCCATTATAAAAATAAATTCCTTTTAAAAACCCGTGAAACAAAGACAGTGAAAGAGAGAGAAATTCTTACAAAATTCGTTCAGGGGCTGTGATGCAACCTGGATTGACCATATCTAGACCCACAGCTGGAGGAGACATAAGGGTGGACACTCTCGGGGCTGAGAGGTTTGGTGAGGTTGGGGGAGCAAACGCAGAGCCTTTAAAGTAATACTGCCTGTTACCCATCCCATGGGTCCCCCATATCTGCAGGTTCAAGGGCATCTTCCTACCTCGAAAACATGCATGAGAAACCCAGAAGGTGGTACACCGTGTGATTGGGAAAGGTTTCTAAAATGCACCTCATTTCTCATCTCCTTGTGCTCGGGTTCGCCATTCCAGCCGCTTTACTAGCAATCTCCCTCCTTGGAGAATCAGCACCTTTAACCTCCCGTTCCGTACAGCTTGCAATTTGTCCTGAGGATGAACGGGAAGAGGGGGAGCCAATGAGAGACTAGCTCTAGGTGTTGGGACAGGCACAGGTCACTCTATTTTCCCATCAGGAAGAAGAATTAACCACAGGCTCAGCCTGCCGCCCAGAAGCAGAATAGGGCCTGAGGCGATCCTGCGCTTTTGCGGACAGCTCCCAAAAAAGCGAGTTGAAAAATGGAGCTCAGGGGCACTGCAATTCACAAACCTGCAGAGTTATAAATGATAACTCTCGTCCACAAATATATTGAGGGAAGGCACCGAAGAGGATCTGAAAGCAAGGCAGAATTGCAGGAAACAGATTTCAGGAGGTCGATTCGAATCGCCTTTAAAGCACATGAAAAGTGGCAAAACGTCGACAATGATGCCCTTGGCCAAAAAGGGCGTATGCGTTTTTTCCTGAATATATTCAGGAAAAAACGCATACGCCCTTTTCCGCCAACCAAGCAACCTGGAAAGGCAAATCAGCGCTACAAAGAAGTCTCGCTTCCCATCGGTCAAAAGGGCCACGCGGAAAAAAGTGTCAAAACCAGAAATGCAGAACAGGCCATGGAGAAATGGGAGCCTTGCTACGCTGATGGGCGGGATGTAAATTGCCAACAGCCACTCTGGAGAAGTGTACGGTGTGTCCTGAAACATCAAAAAAACACAGCTTAGAGCGCATAGGGCACTTCCACTCATGGGCGTATAAATTGGGAAAACTAAAAATCAGCAAGACACAGGCACCCGAAAGTTTAGGGCTGCTCTGTTGACAAGAACCTCCACTTCATGACACCTTAAATATCCCAGGAAAGAGAAAAATGGATAAAGAAGTGGTGGTCCTTATGTACAATGGAATATCCCTCAGCCATGAAATCAATGTCATAAGGCTAGTAGCAGCATGATGAGTGGCTTTAGCTACGACGATTCTAAGTGAAATAAGTCACACAGAAAAAGACACTTATCATAAGCTATCACTTATAGAGGGAATGTAAAAACCGCTACACTTGAACTGAATTACAAAACAGAACAGAGTCACACGTTTACAAAACACACTATGTCTGCTTAACGGGAAAGGTGGGGTGGGGTGATGCATAAAACAAGGGTTTCAAATGAGCTCAGATACCGTTCCATAAACCCAATATGTAATAGAAAGACCTACTCCTTGCTCAGTGAACTGGACTCAACACCCCCTATTCACCGCACAAGAATATATCTGACTAGTAAGAATCTTAAAACCTATGTATTGATATCTCTCTGGAAGTGAGTCAAGTGGCTGTAAAGCGGCAGAAACACAGCCGTGAAAAGCAGCTAAACCCCATTATAAAAATAAATTACTTTTAAAAACCCGTGAAACAAAGACAGTGAAAGAGAGAGAATTTCTTACAAAATTCGTTCAGGGGCTGTGATGCAACCTGGATTGACCATATCTAGACCCACAGCTGGATGAGACATAAGGGTGGACACTCTCGGGGCTGAGAGGTTTGGTGAGGTTGGGGGAGCAAACGCAGAGCCTTTAAAGTAATACTGCCTGTTACCCATCCCATGGGTCCCAAATCTCCAGGTTCAAGGGCATCTTCCTACCTCGAAAACATGCATGAGAAACCCAGAAGGTGGTACACCGTGTGATCGGGAAAGGTTTCTAAAACGCACCTCATTTCTCATCTCCTTGTGCTCGGGTTCGCCATTCCAGCCGCTTTACTAGCAATCTCCCTCCTTGGAGAATCAGCACCTTTAACCTCCCGTTCCGTACAGCTTGCAATTTGTCCTGAGGATGAACGGGAAGAGGGGGAGCCAATGAGAGACTAGCTCTAGGTGTTGGGACAGGCACAGGTCACTCTATTTTCCCATCAGGAAGAAGAATTAACCACAGGCTCAGCCTGCCGCCCGGAAGCAGAATAGGGCCTGAGGCGATCCTGCGCTTTTGCGGCCAGCTCCCAAAAAAGCGAGTTGAAAAATGGAGCTCAGGGGCACTGCAATTCACAAACCTGCAGAGTTATAAATGATAACTCTCGTCCACAAATATATTGAGGGAAGGCACCGAAGAGGATCTGAAAGCAAGGCAGAATTGCAGGAAACAGATTTCAGGAGGTCGATTCGAATCGCCTTTAAAGCACATGAAAAGCGGCAAAATGTCGACAATGATGCCCTTGGCCAAAAAGGGCGTATGCGTTTTTTCCTGAATATATTCAGGAAAAAACGCATACGCCCTTTTTGGCCAACCAAGCAACCTGGAAAGGCAAATCAGCGCTACAAAGAAGTCTCGCTTCCCATCGGTCAAAAGGGCCATGCGGAAAAAAGTGTCAAAACCAGAAATGCAGGACAGGCCATGGAGAAATGGGAGCCTTGCTACGCTGATGGGCGGGATGTAAATTGCCAACAGCCACTCTGGAGAAGTGTACGGTGTGTCCTGAAACATCGAAAAAACACAGCTTAGAGCGCATAGGGCACTTCCACTCATGGGCGTATAAATTGGGAAAACTAAAAATCAGCAAGACACAGGCACCCCAAAGTTTGGGGCTGCTCTGTTGACAAGAACCTCCACTTCGTGACACCTTAAATATCCCAGGAAAGAGAAAAATGGATAAAGAAGTGGTGGTCCTTATGTACAATGGAATATCCCTCAGCCATGAAATCAATGTCATAAGGCTAGTAGCAGCATGATGAGTGGCTTTAGCCACGACGATTCTAAGTGAAATAAGTCATACAGAAAAACACACTTATTATAAGCTATCACTTATAGAGGGAATGTAAAAACCGCTACACTTGAACTGAATTACAAGACAGAACAGAGTCACACGTTTAGAAAACACATTATGGCTTCTTAACGGGAAAGGTGGGGTGGGGTGATGCATAAAACAAGGGTTTCAAATGAGCTCAGATACCGTTCCATAAACCCCATATGTAATAGAAAGACCTACTCCTTGCTCAGTGAACTGGACTCAACACCCCCTATTCACCGCACAAGAATATATCTGACTAGTAAGAATCTTAAAACCTATGTATTGATATCTCTCTGGAAGTGAGTCAAGTGGCTGTAAAGCGGCAGAAACACAGCCGTGAAAAACAGCTAAACCCCATTATAAAAATAAATTCCTTTTAAAAACCCGTGAAACAAAGACAGTGAAAGAGAGAGAAATTCTTACAAAATTCGTTCAGGGGCTGTGATGCAACCTGGATTGACCATATCTAGACCCACAGCTGGAGGAGACATAAGGGTGGACACTCTCGCGGCTGAGAGGTTTGGTGAGGTTGGGGGAGCAAACGCAGAGCCTTTAAAGTAATACTGCCTGTTACCCATCCCATGGGTCCCAAATCTCCAGGTTCAAGGGCATCTTCCTACCTCGAAAACATGCATGAGAAACCCAGAAGGTGGTACACCGTGTGATCGGGAAAGGTTTCTAAAACGCACCTCATTTCTCATCTCCTTGTGCTCGGGTTCGCCATTCCAGCCGCTTTACTAGCAATCTCCCTCCTTGGAGAATCAGCACCTTTAACCTCCCGTTCCGTACAGCTTGCAATTTGTCCTGAGGATGAACGGGAAGAGGGGGAGCCAATGAGAGACTAGCTCTAGGTGTTGGGACAGGCACAGGTCACTCTATTTTCCCATCAGGAAGAAGAATTAACCACAGGCTCAGCCTGCCGCCCGGAAGCAGAATAGGGCCTGAGGCGATCCTGCACTTTTGCGGACAGCTCCCAAAAAAGCGAGTTGAAAAATGGAGCTCAGGGGCACTGCAATTCACAAACCTGCAGAGTTATAAATGATAACTCTCGTCCACAAATATATTGAGGGAAGGCACCGAAGAGGATCTGAAAGCAAGGCAGAATTGCAGGAAACAGATTTCAGGAGGTCGATTCGAATCGCCTTTAAAGCACATGAAAAGTGGCAAAACGTCGACAATGATGCCCTTGGCCAAAAAGGGCGTATGCGTTTTTTCCTGAATATATTCAGGAAAAAACGCATACGCCCTTTTCGGCCAACCAAGCAACCTGGAAAGGCAAATCAGCGCTACAAAGAAGTCTCGCTTCCCATCGGTCAAAAGGGCCACGCGGAAAAAAGTGTCAAAACCAGAAATGCAGAACAGGCCATGGAGAAATGGGAGCCTTGCTACGCTGATGGGCGGGATGTAAATTGCCAACAGCCACTCTGGAGAAGTGTACGGTGTGTCCTGAAACATCAAAAAAACACAGCTTAGAGCGCATAGGGCACTTCCACTCATGGGTGTATAAATTGGGAAAACTAAAAATCAGCAAGACAAAGGCACCCGAAAGTTTAGGGCTGCTCTGTTGACAAGAACCTCCACTTCATGACACCTTAAATATCCCAGGAAAGAGAAAAATGGATAAAGAAGTGGTGGTCCTTATGTACAATGGAATATCCCTCAGCCATGAAATCAATGTCATAAGGCTAGTAGCAGCATGATGAGTGGCTTTAGCTACGACGATTCTAAGTGAAATAAGTCACACAGAAAAAGACACTTATCATAAGCTATCACTTATAGAGGGAATGTAAAAACCGCTACACTTGAACTGAATTACAAAACAGAACAGAGTCACACGTTTACAAAACACACTATGTCTGCTTAACGGGAAAGGTGGGGTGGGGTGATGCATAAAACAAGGGTTTCAAATGAGCTCAGATACCGTTCCATAAACCCAATATGTAATAGAAAGACCTACTCCTTGCTCAGTGAACTGGACTCAACACCCCCTATTCACCGCACAAGAATATATCTGACTAGTAAGAATCTTAAAACCTATGTATTGATATCTCTCTGGAAGTGAGTCAAGTGGCTGTAAAGCCGCATAAACACAGCCGTGAAAAACAGCTAAACCCCATTATAAAAATAAATTACTTTTAAAAACCCGTGAAACAAAGACAGTGAAAGAGAGAGAATTTCTTACAAAATTCGTTCAGGGGCTGTGATGCAACCTGGATTGACCATATCTAGACCCACAGCTGGATGAGACATAAGGGTGGACACTCTCGGGGCTGAGAGGTTTGGTGAGGTTGGGGGAGCAAACGCAGAGCCTTTAAAGTAATACTGCCTGTTACCCATCCCATGGGTCCCAAATCTCCAGGTTCAAGGGCATCTTCCTACCTCGAAAACATGCATGAGAAACCCAGAAGGTGGTACACCGTGTGATCGGGAAAGGTTTCTAAAACGCACCTCATTTCTCATCTCCTTGTGCTCGGGTTCGCCATTCCAGCCGCTTTACTAGCAATCTCCCTCCTTGGAGAATCAGCACCTTTAACCTCCCGTTCCGTACAGCTTGCAATTTGTCCTGAGGATGAACGGGAAGAGGGGGAGCCAATGAGAGACTAGCTCTAGGTGTTGGGACAGGCACAGGTCACTCTATTTTCCCATCAGGAAGAAGAATTAACCACAGGCTCAGCCTGCCGCCCAGAAGCAGAATAGGGCCTGAGGCGATCCTGCGCTTTTGCGGACAGCTCCCAAAAAAGCGAGTTGAAAAATGGAGCTCAGGGGCACTGCAATTCACAAACCTGCAGAGTTATAAATGATAACTCTCGTCCACAAATATATTGAGGGAAGGCACCGAAGAGGATCTGAAAGCAAGGCAGAATTGCAGGAAACAGATTTCAGGAGGTCGATTCGAATCGCCTTTAAAGCACATGAAAAGTGGCAAAACGTCGACAATGATGCCCTTGGCCAAAAAGGGCGTATGCGTTTTTTCCTGAATATATTCAGGAAAAAACGCATACGCCCTTTTCGGCCAACCAAGCAACCTGGAAAGGCAAATCAGCGCTACAAAGAAGTCTCGCTTCCCATCGGTCAAAAGGGCCACGCGGAAAAAAGTGTCAAAACCAGAAATGCAGAACAGGCCATGGAGAAATGGGAGCCTTGCTACGCTGATGGGCGGGATGTAAATTGCCAACAGCCACTCTGGAGAAGTGTACGGTGTGTCCTGAAACATCGAAAAAACACAGCTTAGAGCGCATAGGGCACTTCCACTCATGGGCGTATAAATTGGGAAAACTAAAAATCAGCAAGACACAGGCACCCGAAAGTTTAGGGCTGCTCTGTTGACAAGAACCTCCACTTCATGACACCTTAAATATCCCAGGAAAGAGAAAAATGGATAAAGAAGTGGTGGTCCTTATGTACAATGGAATATCCCTCAGCCATGAAATCAATGTCATAAGGCTAGTAGCAGCATGATGAGTGGCTTTAGCTACGACGATTCTAAGTGAAATAAGTCACACAGAAAAAGACACTTATCATAAGCTATCACTTATAGAGGGAATGTAAAAACCGCTACACTTGAACTGAATTACAAAACAGAACAGAGTCACACGTTTACAAAACACACTATGTCTGCTTAACGGGAAAGGTGGGGTGGGGTGATGCATAAAACAAGGGTTTCAAATGAGCTCAGATACCGTTCCATAAACCCAATATGTAATAGAAAGACCTACTCCTTGCTCAGTGAACTGGACTCAACACCCCCTATTCACCGCACAAGAATATATCTGACTAGTAAGAATCTTAAAACCTATGTATTGATATCTCTCTGGAAGTGAGTCAAGTGGCTGTAAAGCGGCAGAAACACAGCCGTGAAAAGCAGCTAAACCCCATTATAAAAATAAATTCCTTTTAAAAACCCGTGAAACAAAGACAGTGAAAGAGAGAGAAATTCTTACAAAATTCGTTCAGGGGCTGTGATGCAACCTGGATTGACCATATCTAGACCCACAGCTGGAGGAGACATAAGGGTGGACACTCTCGGGGCTGAGAGGTTTGGTGAGGTTGGGGGAGCAAACGCAGAGCCTTTAAAGTAATACTGCCTGTTACCCATCCCATGGGTCCCAAATCTCCAGGTTCAAGGGCATCTTCCTACCTCGAAAACATGCATGAGAAACCCAGAAGGTGGTACACCGTGTGATCGGGAAAGGTTTCTAAAACGCACCTCATTTCTCATCTCCTTGTGCTCGGGTTCGCCATTCCAGCCGCTTTACTAGCAATCTCCCTCCTTGGAGAATCAGCACCTTTAACCTCCCGTTCCGTACAGCTTGCAATTTGTCCTGAGGATGAACGGGAAGAGGGGGAGCCAATGAGAGACTAGCTCTAGGTGTTGGGACAGGCACAGGTCACTCTATTTTCCCATCAGGAAGAAGAATTAACCACAGGCTCAGCCTGCCGCCCGGAAGCAGAATAGGGCCTGAGGCGATCCTGCGCTTTTGCGGACAGCTCCCAAAAAAGCGAGTTGAAAAATGGAGCTCAGGGGCACTGCAATTCACAAACCTGCAGAGTTATAAATGATAACTCTCGTCCACAAATATATTGAGGGAAGGCACCGAAGAGGATCTGAAAGCAAGGCAGAATTGCAGGAAACAGATTTCAGGAGGTCGATTCGAATCGCCTTTAAAGCTCATGAAAAGTGGCAAAACGTCGACAATGATGCCCTTGGCCAAAAAGGGCGTATGCGTTTTTTCCTGAATATATTCAGGAAAAAACGCATACGCCCTTTTCCGCCAACCAAGCAACCTGGAAAGGCAAATCAGCGCTACAAAGAAGTCTCGCTTCCCATCGGTCAAAAGGGCCATGCGGAAAAAAGTGTCAAAACCAGAAATGCAGGACAGGCCATGGAGAAATGGGAGCCTTGCTACGCTGATGGGCGGGATGTAAATTGCCAACAGCCACTCTGGAGAAGTGTACGGTGTGTCCTGAAACATCGAAAAAACACAGCTTAGAGCGCATAGGGCACTTCCACTCATGGGCGTATAAATTGGGAAAACTAAAAATCAGCAAGACACAGGCACCCCAAAGTTTGGGGCTGCTCTGTTGACAAGAACCTTCACTTCGTGACACCTTAAATATCCCAGGAAAGAGAAAAATGGATAAAGAAGTGGTGGTCCTTATGTACAATGGAATATCACTCAGCCATGAAATCAATGTCATAAGGCTAGTAGCAGCATGATGAGTGGCTTTAGCCACGACGATTCTAAGTGAAATAAGTCATACAGAAAAACACACTTATTATAAGCTATCACTTATAGAGGGAATGTAAAAACCGCTACACTTGAACTGAATTACAAGACAGAACAGAGTCACACGTTTAGAAAACACATTATGGCTTCTTAACGGGAAAGGTGGGGTGGGGTGATGCATAAAACAAGGGTTTCAAATGAGCTCAGATACCGTTCCATAAACCCCATATGTAATAGAAAGACCTACTCCTTGCTCAGTGAACTGGACTCAACACCCCCTATTCACCGCACAAGAATATATCTGACTAGTAAGAATCTTAAAACCTATGTATTGATATCTCTCTGGAAGTGAGTCAAGTGGCTGTAAAGCGGCAGAAACACAGCCGTGAAAAGCAGCTAAACCCCATTATAAAAATAAATTCCTTTTAAAAACCCGTGAAACAAAGACAGTGAAAGAGAGAGAAATTCTTACAAAATTCGTTCAGGGGCTGTGATGCAACCTGGATTGACCATATCTAGACCCACAGCTGGAGGAGACATAAGGGTGGACACTCTCGCGGCTGAGAGGTTTGGTGAGGTTGGGGGAGCAAACGCAGAGCCTTTAAAGTAATACTGCCTGTTACCCATCCCATGGGTCCCAAATCTCCAGGTTCAAGGGCATCTTCCTACCTCGAAAACATGCATGAGAAACCCAGAAGGTGGTACACCGTGTGATCGGGAAAGGTTTCTAAAACGCACCTCATTTCTCATCTCCTTGTGCTCGGGTTCGCCATTCCAGCCGCTTTACTAGCAATCTCCCTCCTTGGAGAATCAGCACCTTTAACCTCCCGTTCCGTACAGCTTGCAATTTGTCCTGAGGATGAACGGGAAGAGGGGGAGCCAATGAGAGACTAGCTCTAGGTGTTGGGACAGGCACAGGTCACTCTATTTTCCCATCAGGAAGAAGAATTAACCACAGGCTCAGCCTGCCGCCCGGAAGCAGAATAGGGCCTGAGGCGATCCTGCGCTTTTGCGGACAGCTCCCAAAAAAGCGAGTTGAAAAATGGAGCTCAGGGGCACTGCAATTCACAAACCTGCAGAGTTATAAATGATAACTCTCGTCCACAAATATATTGAGGGAAGGCACCGAAGAGGATCTGAAAGCAAGGCAGAATTGCAGGAAACAGATTTCAGGAGGTCGATTCGAATCGCCTTTAAAGCACATGAAAAGTGGCAAAACGTCGACAATGATGCCCTTGGCCAAAAAGGGCGTATGCGTTTTTTCCTGAATATATTCAGGAAAAAACGCATACGCCCTTTTCGGCCAACCAAGCAACCTGGAAAGGCAAATCAGCGCTACAAAGAAGTCTCGCTTCCCATCGGTCAAAAGGGCCACGTGGAAAAAAGTGTCAAAACCAGAAATGCAGAACAGGCCATGGAGAAATGGGAGCCTTGCTACGCTGATGGGCGGGATGTAAATTGCCAACAGCCACTCTGGAGAAGTGTACGGTGTGTCCTGAAACATCGAAAAAACACAGCTTAGAGCGCATAGGGCACTTCCACTCATGGGCGTATAAATTGGGAAAACTAAAAATCAGCAAGACACAGGCACCCGAAAGTTTAGGGCTGCTCTGTTGACAAGAACCTCCACTTCATGACACCTTAAATAACCCAGGAAAGAGAAAAATGGATAAAGAAGTGGTGGTCCTTATGTACAATGGAATATCCCTCAGCCATGAAATCAATGTCATAAGGCTAGTAGCAGCATGATGAGTGGCTTTAGCTACGACGATTCTAAGTGAAATAAGTCACACAGAAAAAGACACTTATCATAAGCTATCACTTATAGAGGGAATGTAAAAACCGCTACACTTGAACTGAATTACAAAACAGAACAGAGTCACACGTTTACAAAACACACTATGTCTGCTTAACGGGAAAGGTGGGGTGGGGTGATGCATAAAACAAGGGTTTCAAATGAGCTCAGATACCGTTCCATAAACCCAATATGTAATAGAAAGACCTACTCCTTGCTCAGTGAACTGGACTCAACACCCCCTATTCACCGCACAAGAATATATCTGACTAGTAAGAATCTTAAAACCTATGTATTGATATCTCTCTGGAAGTGAGTCAAGTGGCTGTAAAGCGGCAGAAACACAGCCGTGAAAAGCAGCTAAACCCCATTATAAAAATAAATTCCTTTTAAAAACCCGTGAAACAAAGACAGTGAAAGAGAGAGAATTTCTTACAAAATTCGTTCAGGGGCTGTGATGCAACCTGGATTGACCATATCTAGACCCACAGCTGGAGGAGACATAAGGGTGGACACTCTCGGGGCTGAGAGGTTTGGTGAGGTTGGGGGAGCAAACGCAGAGACTTTAAAGTAATACTGCCTGTTACCCATCCCATGGGTCCCAAATCTCCAGGTTCAAGGGCATCTTCCTACCTCGAAAACATGCATGAGAAACCCAGAAGGTGGTACACCGTGTGATCGGGAAAGGTTTCTAAAACGCACCTCATTTCTCATCTCCTTGTGCTCGGGTTCGCCATTCCAGCCGCTTTACTAGCAATCTCCCTCCTTGGAGAATCAGCACCTTTAACCTCCCGTTCCGTACAGCTTGCAATTTGTCCTGAGGATGAACGGGAAGAGGGGGAGCCAATGAGAGACTAGCTCTAGGTGTTGGGACAGGCACAGGTCACTCTATTTTCCCATCAGGAAGAAGAATTAACCACAGGCTCAGCCTGCCGCCCGGAAGCAGAATAGGGCCTGAGGCGATCCTGCGCTTTTGCGGCCAGCTCCCAAAAAAGCGAGTTGAAAAATGGAGCTCAGGGGCACTGCAATTCACAAACCTGCAGAGTTATAAATGATAACTCTCGTCCACAAATATATTGAGGGAAGGCACCGAAGAGGATCTGAAAGCAAGGCAGAATTGCAGGAAACAGATTTCAGGAGGTCGATTCGAATCGCCTTTAAAGCACATGAAAAGTGGCAAAACGTCGACAATGATGCCCTTGGCCAAAAAGGGCGTATGCGTTTTTTCCTGAATATATTCAGGAAAAAACGCATACGCCCTTTTCCGCCAACCAAGCAACCTGGAAAGGCAAATCAGCGCTACAAAGAAGTCTCGCTTCCCATCGGTCAAAAGGGCCATGCGGAAAAAAGTGTCAAAACCAGAAATGCAGGACAGGCCATGGAGAAATGGGAGCCTTGCTACGCTGATGGGCGGGATGTAAATTGCCAACAGCCACTCTGGAGAAGTGTACGGTGTGTCCTGAAACATCGAAAAAACACAGCTTAGAGCGCATAGGGCACTTCCACTCATGGGCGTATAAATTGGGAAAACTAAAAATCAGCAAGACACAGGTACCCCAAAGTTTGGGGCTGCTCTGTTGACAAGAACCTTCACTTCGTGACACCTTAAATATCCCAGGAAAGAGAAAAATGGATAAAGAAGTGGTGGTCCTTATGTACAATGGAATATCACTCAGCCATGAAATCAATGTCATAAGGCTAGTAGCAGCATGATGAGTGGCTTTAGCCACGACGATTCTAAGTGAAATAAGTCATACAGAAAAACACACTTATTATAAGCTATCACTTATAGAGGGAATGTAAAAACCGCTACACTTGAACTGAATTACAAGACAGAACAGAGTCACACGTTTAGAAAACACATTATGGCTTCTTAACGGGAAAGGTGGGGTGGGGTGATGCATAAAACAAGGGTTTCAAATGAGCTCAGATACCGTTCCATAAACCCCATATGTAATAGAAAGACCTACTCCTTGCTCAGTGAACTGGACTCAACACCCCCTATTCACCGCACAAGAATATATCTGACTAGTAAGAATCTTAAAACCTATGTATTGGGCTTCCCTGGTGGCGCAGCGGTTGAGAGTCTGCCTGCCAATGCAGGGGACATGGGTTCGAGCCCTGGTCTGGGAAGATCCCACATGCCGCGGAGCAACTGGGCCCGTGAGCCACAACTACTGAGCCTGCGCGTCTGGAGCCTGTGCTCCGCAGCAAGAGAGGCCGCGATAGTGAGAAGCCCGCGCACGGCGATGAAGAGAGGCCCCCGCTTGCCGCAACTAGAGAAGGCCCTCGCACAGAAACGAAGACCCAATACAGCAAAAATAAATAAATTAATTAATTAATTTAAAAAAAAAAAAAAAAAAAAAAAAAAAAAAAAAAAAAAAACCTATGTATTGATATCTCTCTGGAAGTGAGTCAAGTGGCTGTAAAGCGGCAGAAACACAGCCGTGAAAAACAGCTAAACCCCATTATAAAAATAAATTCCTTTTAAAAACCCGTGAAACAAAGACAGTGAAAGAGAGAGAAATTCTTACAAAATTCGTTCAGGGGCTGTGATGCAACCTGGATTGACCATATCTAGACCCACAGCTGGAGGAGACATAAGGGTGGACACTCTCGGGGCTGAGAGGTTTGGTGAGGTTGGGGGAGCAAACGCAGAGCCTTTAAAGTAATACTGCCTGTTACCCATCCCATGGGTCCCCCATATCTGCAGGTTCAAGGGCATCTTCCTACCTCGAAAACATGCATGAGAAACCCAGAAGGTGGTACACCGTGTGATTGGGAAAGGTTTCTAAAATGCACCTCATTTCTCATCTCCTTGTGCTCGGGTTCGCCATTCCAGCCGCTTTACTAGCAATCTCCCTCCTTGGAGAATCAGCACCTTTAACCTCCCGTTCCGTACAGCTTGCAATTTGTCCTGAGGATGAACGGGAAGAGGGGGAGCCAATGAGAGACTAGCTCTAGGTGTTGGGACAGGCACAGGTCACTCTATTTTCCCATCAGGAAGAAGAATTAACCACAGGCTCAGCCTGCCGCCCAGAAGCAGAATAGGGCCTGAGGCGATCCTGCGCTTTTGCGGACAGCTCCCAAAAAAGCGAGTTGAAAAATGGAGCTCAGGGGCACTGCAATTCACAAACCTGCAGAGTTATAAATGATAACTCTCGTCCACAAATATATTGAGGGAAGGCACCGAAGAGGATCTGAAAGCAAGGCAGAATTGCAGGAAACAGATTTCAGGAGGTCGATTCGAATCGCCTTTAAAGCACATGAAAAGTGGCAAAACGTCGACAATGATGCCCTTGGCCAAAAAGGGCGTATGCGTTTTTTCCTGAATATATTCAGGAAAAAACGCATACGCCCTTTTCCGCCAACCAAGCAACCTGGAAAGGCAAATCAGCGCTACAAAGAAGTCTCGCTTCCCATCGGTCAAAAGGGCCACGCGGAAAAAAGTGTCAAAACCAGAAATGCAGAACAGGCCATGGAGAAATGGGAGCCTTGCTACGCTGATGGGCGGGATGTAAATTGCCAACAGCCACTCTGGAGAAGTGTACGGTGTGTCCTGAAACATCAAAAAAACACAGCTTAGAGCGCATAGGGCACTTCCACTCATGGGCGTATAAATTGGGAAAACTAAAAATCAGCAAGACACAGGCACCCGAAAGTTTAGGGCTGCTCTGTTGACAAGAACCTCCACTTCATGACACCTTAAATATCCCAGGAAAGAGAAAAATGGATAAAGAAGTGGTGGTCCTTATGTACAATGGAATATCCCTCAGCCATGAAATCAATGTCATAAGGCTAGTAGCAGCATGATGAGTGGCTTTAGCTACGACGATTCTAAGTGAAATAAGTCACACAGAAAAAGACACTTATCATAAGCTATCACTTATAGAGGGAATGTAAAAACCGCTACACTTGAACTGAATTACAAAACAGAACAGAGTCACACGTTTACAAAACACACTATGTCTGCTTAACGGGAAAGGTGGGGTGGGGTGATGCATAAAACAAGGGTTTCAAATGAGCTCAGATACCGTTCCATAAACCCAATATGTAATAGAAAGACCTACTCCTTGCTCAGTGAACTGGACTCAACACCCCCTATTCACCGCACAAGAATATATCTGACTAGTAAGAATCTTAAAACCTATGTATTGATATCTCTCTGGAAGTGAGTCAAGTGGCTGTAAAGCGGCAGAAACACAGCCGTGAAAAGCAGCTAAACCCCATTATAAAAATAAATTACTTTTAAAAACCCGTGAAACAAAGACAGTGAAAGAGAGAGAATTTCTTACAAAATTCGTTCAGGGGCTGTGATGCAACCTGGATTGACCATATCTAGACCCACAGCTGGATGAGACATAAGGGTGGACACTCTCGGGGCTGAGAGGTTTGGTGAGGTTGGGGGAGCAAACGCAGAGCCTTTAAAGTAATACTGCCTGTTACCCATCCCATGGGTCCCAAATCTCCAGGTTCAAGGGCATCTTCCTACCTCGAAAACATGCATGAGAAACCCAGAAGGTGGTACACCGTGTGATCGGGAAAGGTTTCTAAAACGCACCTCATTTCTCATCTCCTTGTGCTCGGGTTCGCCATTCCAGCCGCTTTACTAGCAATCTCCCTCCTTGGAGAATCAGCACCTTTAACCTCCCGTTCCGTACAGCTTGCAATTTGTCCTGAGGATGAACGGGAAGAGGGGGAGCCAATGAGAGACTAGCTCTAGGTGTTGGGACAGGCACAGGTCACTCTATTTTCCCATCAGGAAGAAGAATTAACCACAGGCTCAGCCTGCCGCCCGGAAGCAGAATAGGGCCTGAGGCGATCCTGCGCTTTTGCGGCCAGCTCCCAAAAAAGCGAGTTGAAAAATGGAGCTCAGGGGCACTGCAATTCACAAACCTGCAGAGTTATAAATGATAACTCTCGTCCACAAATATATTGAGGGAAGGCACCGAAGAGGATCTGAAAGCAAGGCAGAATTGCAGGAAACAGATTTCAGGAGGTCGATTCGAATCGCCTTTAAAGCACATGAAAAGCGGCAAAATGTCGACAATGATGCCCTTGGCCAAAAAGGGCGTATGCGTTTTTTCCTGAATATATTCAGGAAAAAACGCATACGCCCTTTTTGGCCAACCAAGCAACCTGGAAAGGCAAATCAGCGCTACAAAGAAGTCTCGCTTCCCATCGGTCAAAAGGGCCATGCGGAAAAAAGTGTCAAAACCAGAAATGCAGGACAGGCCATGGAGAAATGGGAGCCTTGCTACGCTGATGGGCGGGATGTAAATTGCCAACAGCCACTCTGGAGAAGTGTACGGTGTGTCCTGAAACATCGAAAAAACACAGCTTAGAGCGCATAGGGCACTTCCACTCATGGGCGTATAAATTGGGAAAACTAAAAATCAGCAAGACACAGGCACCCCAAAGTTTGGGGCTGCTCTGTTGACAAGAACCTCCACTTCGTGACACCTTAAATATCCCAGGAAAGAGAAAAATGGATAAAGAAGTGGTGGTCCTTATGTACAATGGAATATCCCTCAGCCATGAAATCAATGTCATAAGGCTAGTAGCAGCATGATGAGTGGCTTTAGCCACGACGATTCTAAGTGAAATAAGTCATACAGAAAAACACACTTATTATAAGCTATCACTTATAGAGGGAATGTAAAAACCGCTACACTTGAACTGAATTACAAGACAGAACAGAGTCACACGTTTAGAAAACACATTATGGCTTCTTAACGGGAAAGGTGGGGTGGGGTGATGCATAAAACAAGGGTTTCAAATGAGCTCAGATACCGTTCCATAAACCCCATATGTAATAGAAAGACCTACTCCTTGCTCAGTGAACTGGACTCAACACCCCCTATTCACCGCACAAGAATATATCTGACTAGTAAGAATCTTAAAACCTATGTATTGATATCTCTCTGGAAGTGAGTCAAGTGGCTGTAAAGCGGCAGAAACACAGCCGTGAAAAACAGCTAAACCCCATTATAAAAATAAATTCCTTTTAAAAACCCGTGAAACAAAGACAGTGAAAGAGAGAGAAATTCTTACAAAATTCGTTCAGGGGCTGTGATGCAACCTGGATTGACCATATCTAGACCCACAGCTGGAGGAGACATAAGGGTGGACACTCTCGCGGCTGAGAGGTTTGGTGAGGTTGGGGGAGCAAACGCAGAGCCTTTAAAGTAATACTGCCTGTTACCCATCCCATGGGTCCCAAATCTCCAGGTTCAAGGGCATCTTCCTACCTCGAAAACATGCATGAGAAACCCAGAAGGTGGTACACCGTGTGATCGGGAAAGGTTTCTAAAACGCACCTCATTTCTCATCTCCTTGTGCTCGGGTTCGCCATTCCAGCCGCTTTACTAGCAATCTCCCTCCTTGGAGAATCAGCACCTTTAACCTCCCGTTCCGTACAGCTTGCAATTTGTCCTGAGGATGAACGGGAAGAGGGGGAGCCAATGAGAGACTAGCTCTAGGTGTTGGGACAGGCACAGGTCACTCTATTTTCCCATCAGGAAGAAGAATTAACCACAGGCTCAGCCTGCCGCCCGGAAGCAGAATAGGGCCTGAGGCGATCCTGCACTTTTGCGGACAGCTCCCAAAAAAGCGAGTTGAAAAATGGAGCTCAGGGGCACTGCAATTCACAAACCTGCAGAGTTATAAATGATAACTCTCGTCCACAAATATATTGAGGGAAGGCACCGAAGAGGATCTGAAAGCAAGGCAGAATTGCAGGAAACAGATTTCAGGAGGTCGATTCGAATCGCCTTTAAAGCACATGAAAAGTGGCAAAACGTCGACAATGATGCCCTTGGCCAAAAAGGGCGTATGCGTTTTTTCCTGAATATATTCAGGAAAAAACGCATACGCCCTTTTCGGCCAACCAAGCAACCTGGAAAGGCAAATCAGCGCTACAAAGAAGTCTCGCTTCCCATCGGTCAAAAGGGCCACGCGGAAAAAAGTGTCAAAACCAGAAATGCAGAACAGGCCATGGAGAAATGGGAGCCTTGCTACGCTGATGGGCGGGATGTAAATTGCCAACAGCCACTCTGGAGAAGTGTACGGTGTGTCCTGAAACATCAAAAAAACACAGCTTAGAGCGCATAGGGCACTTCCACTCATGGGCTTATAAATTGGGAAAACTAAAAATCAGCAAGACACAGGCACCCGAAAGTTTAGGGCTGCTCTGTTGACAAGAACCTCCACTTCATGACACCTTAAATATCCCAGGAAAGAGAAAAATGGATAAAGAAGTGGTGGTCCTTATGTACAATGGAATATCCCTCAGCCATGAAATCAATGTCATAAGGCTAGTAGCAGCATGATGAGTGGCTTTAGCTACGACGATTCTAAGTGAAATAAGTCACACAGAAAAAGACACTTATCATAAGCTATCACTTATAGAGGGAATGTAAAAACCGCTACACTTGAACTGAATTACAAAACAGAACAGAGTCACACGTTTACAAAACACACTATGTCTGCTTAACGGGAAAGGTGGGGTGGGGTGATGCATAAAACAAGGGTTTCAAATGAGCTCAGATACCGTTCCATAAACCCAATATGTAATAGAAAGACCTACTCCTTGCTCAGTGAACTGGACTCAACACCCCCTATTCACCGCACAAGAATATATCTGACTAGTAAGAATCTTAAAACCTATGTATTGATATCTCTCTGGAAGTGAGTCAAGTGGCTGTAAAGCCGCATAAACACAGCCGTGAAAAACAGCTAAACCCCATTATAAAAATAAATTACTTTTAAAAACCCGTGAAACAAAGACAGTGAAAGAGAGAGAATTTCTTACAAAATTCGTTCAGGGGCTGTGATGCAACCTGGATTGACCATATCTAGACCCACAGCTGGATGAGACATAAGGGTGGACACTCTCGGGGCTGAGAGGTTTGGTGAGGTTGGGGGAGCAAACGCAGAGCCTTTAAAGTAATACTGCCTGTTACCCATCCCATGGGTCCCAAATCTCCAGGTTCAAGGGCATCTTCCTACCTCGAAAACATGCATGAGAAACCCAGAAGGTGGTACACCGTGTGATCGGGAAAGGTTTCTAAAACGCACCTCATTTCTCATCTCCTTGTGCTCGGGTTCGCCATTCCAGCCGCTTTACTAGCAATCTCCCTCCTTGGAGAATCAGCACCTTTAACCTCCCGTTCCGTACAGCTTGCAATTTGTCCTGAGGATGAACGGGAAGAGGGGGAGCCAATGAGAGACTAGCTCTAGGTGTTGGGACAGGCACAGGTCACTCTATTTTCCCATCAGGAAGAAGAATTAACCACAGGCTCAGCCTGCCGCCCGGAAGCAGAATAGGGCCTGAGGCGATCCTGCGCTTTTGCGGACAGCTCCCAAAAAAGCGAGTTGAAAAATGGAGCTCAGGGGCACTGCAATTCACAAACCTGCAGAGTTATAAATGATAACTCTCGTCCACAAATATATTGAGGGAAGGCACCGAAGAGGATCTGAAAGCAAGGCAGAATTGCAGGAAACAGATTTCAGGAGGTCGATTCGAATCGCCTTTAAAGCACATGAAAAGTGGCAAAACGTCGACAATGATGCCCTTGGCCAAAAAGGGCGTATGCGTTTTTTCCTGAATATATTCAGGAAAAAACGCATACGCCCTTTTCGGCCAACCAAGCAACCTGGAAAGGCAAATCAGCGCTACAAAGAAGTCTCGCTTCCCATCGGTCAAAAGGGCCACGCGGAAAAAAGTGTCAAAACCAGAAATGCAGAACAGGCCATGGAGAAATGGGAGCCTTGCTACGCTGATGGGCGGGATGTAAATTGCCAACAGCCACTCTGGAGAAGTGTACGGTGTGTCCTGAAACATCGAAAAAACACAGCTTAGAGCGCATAGGGCACTTCCACTCATGGGCGTATAAATTGGGAAAACTAAAAATCAGCAAGACACAGGCACCCGAAAGTTTAGGGCTGCTCTGTTGACAAGAACCTCCACTTCATGACACCTTAAATATCCCAGGAAAGAGAAAAATGGATAAAGAAGTGGTGGTCCTTATGTACAATGGAATATCCCTCAGCCATGAAATCAATGTCATAAGGCTAGTAGCAGCATGATGAGTGGCTTTAGCTACGACGATTCTAAGTGAAATAAGTCACACAGAAAAAGACACTTATCATAAGCTATCACTTATAGAGGGAATGTAAAAACCGCTACACTTGAACTGAATTACAAAACAGAACAGAGTCACACGTTTACAAAACACACTATGTCTGCTTAACGGGAAAGGTGGGGTGGGGTGATGCATAAAACAAGGGTTTCAAATGAGCTCAGATACCGTTCCATAAACCCAATATGTAATAGAAAGACCTACTCCTTGCTCAGTGAACTGGACTCAACACCCCCTATTCACCGCACAAGAATATATCTGACTAGTAAGAATCTTAAAACCTATGTATTGATATCTCTCTGGAAGTGAGTCAAGTGGCTGTAAAGCGGCAGAAACACAGCCGTGAAAAGCAGCTAAACCCCATTATAAAAATAAATTCCTTTTAAAAACCCGTGAAACAAAGACAGTGAAAGAGAGAGAAATTCTTACAAAATTCGTTCAGGGGCTGTGATGCAACCTGGATTGACCATATCTAGACCCACAGCTGGAGGAGACATAAGGGTGGACACTCTCGGGGCTGAGAGGTTTGGTGAGGTTGGGGGAGCAAACGCAGAGCCTTTAAAGTAATACTGCCTGTTACCCATCCCATGGGTCCCAAATCTCCAGGTTCAAGGGCATCTTCCTACCTCGAAAACATGCATGAGAAACCCAGAAGGTGGTACACCGTGTGATCGGGAAAGGTTTCTAAAACGCACCTCATTTCTCATCTCCTTGTGCTCGGGTTCGCCATTCCAGCCGCTTTACTAGCAATCTCCCTCCTTGGAGAATCAGCACCTTTAACCTCCCGTTCCGTACAGCTTGCAATTTGTCCTGAGGATGAACGGGAAGAGGGGGAGCCAATGAGAGACTAGCTCTAGGTGTTGGGACAGGCACAGGTCACTCTATTTTCCCATCAGGAAGAAGAATTAACCACAGGCTCAGCCTGCCGCCCGGAAGCAGAATAGGGCCTGAGGCGATCCTGCGCTTTTGCGGACAGCTCCCAAAAAAGCGAGTTGAAAAATGGAGCTCAGGGGCACTGCAATTCACAAACCTGCAGAGTTATAAATGATAACTCTCGTCCACAAATATATTGAGGGAAGGCACCGAAGAGGATCTGAAAGCAAGGCAGAATTGCAGGAAACAGATTTCAGGAGGTCGATTCGAATCGCCTTTAAAGCTCATGAAAAGTGGCAAAACGTCGACAATGATGCCCTTGGCCAAAAAGGGCGTATGCGTTTTTTCCTGAATATATTCAGGAAAAAACGCATACGCCCTTTTCCGCCAACCAAGCAACCTGGAAAGGCAAATCAGCGCTACAAAGAAGTCTCGCTTCCCATCGGTCAAAAGGGCCATGCGGAAAAAAGTGTCAAAACCAGAAATGCAGGACAGGCCATGGAGAAATGGGAGCCTTGCTACGCTGATGGGCGGGATGTAAATTGCCAACAGCCACTCTGGAGAAGTGTACGGTGTGTCCTGAAACATCGAAAAAACACAGCTTAGAGCGCATAGGGCACTTCCACTCATGGGCGTATAAATTGGGAAAACTAAAAATCAGCAAGACACAGGCACCCCAAAGTTTGGGGCTGCTCTGTTGACAAGAACCTTCACTTCGTGACACCTTAAATATCCCAGGAAAGAGAAAAATGGATAAAGAAGTGGTGGTCCTTATGTACAATGGAATATCACTCAGCCATGAAATCAATGTCATAAGGCTAGTAGCAGCATGATGAGTGGCTTTAGCCACGACGATTCTAAGTGAAATAAGTCATACAGAAAAACACACTTATTATAAGCTATCACTTATAGAGGGAATGTAAAAACCGCTACACTTGAACTGAATTACAAGACAGAACAGAGTCACACGTTTAGAAAACACATTATGGCTTCTTAACGGGAAAGGTGGGGTGGGGTGATGCATAAAACAAGGGTTTCAAATGAGCTCAGATACCGTTCCATAAACCCCATATGTAATAGAAAGACCTACTCCTTGCTCAGTGAACTGGACTCAACACCCCCTATTCACCGCACAAGAATATATCTGACTAGTAAGAATCTTAAAACCTATGTATTGATATCTCTCTGGAAGTGAGTCAAGTGGCTGTAAAGCGGCAGAAACACAGCCGTGAAAAGCAGCTAAACCCCATTATAAAAATAAATTCCTTTTAAAAACCCGTGAAACAAAGACAGTGAAAGAGAGAGAAATTCTTACAAAATTCGTTCAGGGGCTGTGATGCAACCTGGATTGACCATATCTAGACCCACAGCTGGAGGAGACATAAGGGTGGACACTCTCGCGGCTGAGAGGTTTGGTGAGGTTGGGGGAGCAAACGCAGAGCCTTTAAAGTAATACTGCCTGTTACCCATCCCATGGGTCCCAAATCTGCAGGTTCAAGGGCATCTTCCTACCTCAAAAACATGCATGAGAAACCCAGAAGGTGGTACACCGTGTGATCGGGAAAGGTTTCTAAAACGCACCTCATTTCTCATCTCCTTGTGCTCGGGTTCGCCATTCCAGCCACTTTATTAGCAATCTCCCTCCTTGGAGAATCAGCACCTTTAACCTCCCGTTCCGTACAGCTTGCAATTTGTCCTGAGGATGAACGGGAAGAGGGGGAGCCAATGAGAGACTAGCTCTAGGTGTTGGGACAGGCACAGGTCACTCTATTTTCCCATCAGGAAGAAGAATTAACCACAGGCTCAGCCTGCCGCCCAGAAGCAGAATAGGGCCTGAGGCGATCCTGCGCTTTTGCGGACAGCTCCCAAAAAAGCGAGTTGAAAAATGGAGCTCAGGGGCACTGCAATTCACAAACCTGCAGAGTTATAAATGATAACTCTCGTCCACAAATATATTGAGGGAAGGCACCGAAGAGGATCTGAAAGCAAGGCAGAATTGCAGGAAACAGATTTCAGGAGGTCGATTCGAATCGCCTTTAAAGCACATGAAAAGTGGCAAAACGTCGACAATGATGCCCTTGGCCAAAAAGGGCGTATGCGTTTTTTCCTGAATATATTCAGGAAAAAACGCATACGCCCTTTTCGGCCAACCAAGCAACCTGGAAAGGCAAATCAGCGCTACAAAGAAGTCTCGCTTCCCATCGGTCAAAAGGGCCACGCGGAAAAAAGTGTCAAAACCAGAAATGCAGAACAGGCCATGGAGAAATGGGAGCCTTGCTACGCTGATGGGCGGGATGTAAATTGCCAACAGCCACTCTGGAGAAGTGTACGGTGTGTCCTGAAACATCAAAAAAACACAGCTTAGAGCGCATAGGGCACTTCCACTCATGGGCGTATAAATTGGGAAAACTAAAAATCAGCAAGACACAGGCACCCGAAAGTTTAGGGCTGCTCTGTTGACAAGAACCTCCACTTCATGACACCTTAAATATCCCAGGAAAGAGAAAAATGGATAAAGAAGTGGTGGTCCTTATGTACAATGGAATATCCCTCAGCCATGAAATCAATGTCATAAGGCTAGTAGCAGCATGATGAGTGGCTTTAGCTACGACGATTCTAAGTGAAATAAGTCACACAGAAAAAGACACTTATCATAAGCTATCACTTATAGAGGGAATGTAAAAACCGCTACACTTGAACTGAATTACAAAACAGAACAGAGTCACACGTTTACAAAACACACTATGTCTGCTTAACGGGAAAGGTGGGGTGGGGTGATGCATAAAACAAGGGTTTCAAATGAGCTCAGATACCGTTCCATAAACCCAATATGTAATAGAAAGACCTACTCCTTGCTCAGTGAACTGGACTCAACACCCCCTATTCACCGCACAAGAATATATCTGACTAGTAAGAATCTTAAAACCTATGTATTGATATCTCTCTGGAAGTGAGTCAAGTGGCTGTAAAGCCGCATAAACACAGCCGTGAAAAGCAGCTAAACCCCATTATAAAAATAAATTACTTTTAAAAACCCGTGAAACAAAGACAGTGAAAGAGAGAGAATTTCTTACAAAATTCGTTCAGGGGCTGTGATGCAACCTGGATTGACCATATCTAGACCCACAGCTGGATGAGACATAAGGGTGGACACTCTCGGGGCTGAGAGGTTTGGTGAGGTTGGGGGAGCAAACGCAGAGCCTTTAAAGTAATACTGCCTGTTACCCATCCCATGGGTCCCAAATCTCCAGGTTCAAGGGCATCTTCCTACCTCGAAAACATGCATGAGAAACCCAGAAGGTGGTACACCGTGTGATCGGGAAAGGTTTCTAAAACGCACCTCATTTCTCATCTCCTTGTGCTCGGGTTCGCCATTCCAGCCGCTTTACTAGCAATCTCCCTCCTTGGAGAATCAGCACCTTTAACCTCCCGTTCCGTACAGCTTGCAATTTGTCCTGAGGATGAACGGGAAGAGGGGGAGCCAATGAGAGACTAGCTCTAGGTGTTGGGACAGGCACAGGTCACTCTATTTTCCCATCAGGAAGAAGAATTAACCACAGGCTCAGCCTGCCGCCCGGAAGCAGAATAGGGCCTGAGGCGATCCTGCGCTTTTGCGGCCAGCTCCCAAAAAAGCGAGTTGAAAAATGGAGCTCAGGGGCACTGCAATTCACAAACCTGCAGAGTTATAAATGATAACTCTCGTCCACAAATATATTGAGGGAAGGCACCGAAGAGGATCTGAAAGCAAGGCAGAATTGCAGGAAACAGATTTCAGGAGGTCGATTCGAATCGCCTTTAAAGCACATGAAAAGTGGCAAAACGTCGACAATGATGCCCTTGGCCAAAAAGGGCGTATGCGTTTTTTCCTGAATATATTCAGGAAAAAACGCATACGCCCTTTTCGGCCAACCAAGCAACCTGGAAAGGCAAATCAGCGCTACAAAGAAGTCTCGCTTCCCATCGGTCAAAAGGGCCACGCGGAAAAAAGTGTCAAAACCAGAAATGCAGAACAGGCCATGGAGAAATGGGAGCCTTGCTACGCTGATGGGCGGGATGTAAATTGCCAACAGCCACTCTGGAGAAGTGTACGGTGTGTCCTGAAACATCAAAAAAACACAGCTTAGAGCGCATAGGGCACTTCCACTCATGGGCGTATAAATTGGGAAAACTAAAAATCAGCAAGACACAGGCACCCGAAAGTTTAGGGCTGCTCTGTTGACAAGAACCTCCACTTCATGACACCTTAAATATCCCAGGAAAGAGAAAAATGGATAAAGAAGTGGTGGTCCTTATGTACAATGGAATATCCCTCAGCCATGAAATCAATGTCATAAGGCTAGTAGCAGCATGATGAGTGGCTTTAGCTACGACGATTCTAAGTGAAATAAGTCACACAGAAAAAGACACTTATCATAAGCTATCACTTATAGAGGGAATGTAAAAACCGCTACACTTGAACTGAATTACAAAACAGAACAGAGTCACACGTTTACAAAACACACTATGTCTGCTTAACCGGAAAGGTGGGGTGGGGTGATGCATAAAACAAGGGTTTCAAATGAGCTCAGATACCGTTCCATAAACCCAATATGTAATAGAAAGACCTACTCCTTGCTCAGTGAACTGGACTCAACACCCCCTATTCACCGCACAAGAATATATCTGACTAGTAAGAATCTTAAAACCTATGTATTGATATCTCTCTGGAAGTGACTCAAGTGGCTGTAAAGCCGCATAAACACAGCCGTGAAAAGCAGCTAAACCCCATTATAAAAATAAATTACTTTTAAAAACCCGTGAAACAAAGACAGTGAAAGAGAGAGAATTTCTTACAAAATTCGTTCAGGGGCTGTGATGCAACCTGGATTGACCATATCTAGACCCACAGCTGGATGAGACATAAGGGTGGACACTCTCGGGGCTGAGAGGTTTGGTGAGGTTGGGGGAGCAAACGCAGAGCCTTTAAAGTAATACTGCCTGTTACCCATCCCATGGGTCCCAAATCTCCAGGTTCAAGGGCATCTTCCTACCTCGAAAACATGCATGAGAAACCCAGAAGGTGGTACACCGTGTGATCGGGAAAGGTTTCTAAAACGCACCTCATTTCTCATCTCCTTGTGCTCGGGTTCGCCATTCCAGCCGCTTTACTAGCAATCTCCCTCCTTGGAGAATCAGCACCTTTAACCTCCCGTTCCGTACAGCTTGCAATTTGTCCTGAGGATGAACGGGAAGAGGGGGAGCCAATGAGAGACTAGCTCTAGGTGTTGGGACAGGCACAGGTCACTCTATTTTCCCATCAGGAAGAAGAATTAACCACAGGCTCAGCCTGCCGCCCGGAAGCAGAATAGGGCCTGAGGCGATCCTGCGCTTTTGCGGCCAGCTCCCAAAAAAGCGAGTTGAAAAATGGAGCTCAGGGGCACTGCAATTCACAAACCTGCAGAGTTATAAATGATAACTCTCGTCCACAAATATATTGAGGGAAGGCACCGAAGAGGATCTGAAAGCAAGGCAGAATTGCAGGAAACAGATTTCAGGAGGTCGATTCGAATCGCCTTTAAAGCACATGAAAAGCGGCAAAATGTCGACAATGATGCCCTTGGCCAAAAAGGGCGTATGCGTTTTTTCCTGAATATATTCAGGAAAAAACGCATACGCCCTTTTTGGCCAACCAAGCAACCTGGAAAGGCAAATCAGCGCTACAAAGAAGTCTCGCTTCCCATCGGTCAAAAGGGCCATGCGGAAAAAAGTGTCAAAACCAGAAATGCAGGACAGGCCATGGAGAAATGGGAGCCTTGCTACGCTGATGGGCGGGATGTAAATTGCCAACAGCCACTCTGGAGAAGTGTACGGTGTGTCCTGAAACATCGAAAAAACACAGCTTAGAGCGCATAGGGCACTTCCACTCATGGGCGTATAAATTGGGAAAACTAAAAATCAGCAAGACACAGGCACCCCAAAGTTTGGGGCTGCTCTGTTGACAAGAACCTTCACTTCGTGACACCTTAAATATCCCAGGAAAGAGAAAAATGGATAAAGAAGTGGTGGTCCTTATGTACAATGGAATATCCCTCAGCCATGAAATCAATGTCATAAGGCTAGTAGCAGCATGATGAGTGGCTTTAGCCACGACGATTCTAAGTGAAATAAGTCATACAGAAAAACACACTTATTATAAGCTATCACTTATAGAGGGAATGTAAAAACCGCTACACTTGAACTGAATTACAAGACAGAACAGAGTCACACGTTTAGAAAACACATTATGGCTTCTTAACGGGAAAGGTGGGGTGGGGTGATGCATAAAACAAGGGTTTCAAATGAGCTCAGATACCGTTCCATAAACCCCATATGTAATAGAAAGACCTACTCCTTGCTCAGTGAACTGGACTCAACACCCCCTATTCACCGCACAAGAATATATCTGACTAGTAAGAATCTTAAAACCTATGTATTGATATCTCTCTGGAAGTGAGTCAAGTGGCTGTAAAGCGGCAGAAACACAGCCGTGAAAAGCAGCTAAACCCCATTATAAAAATAAATTCCTTTTAAAAACCCGTGAAACAAAGACAGTGAAAGAGAGAGAAATTCTTACAAAATTCGTTCAGGGGCTGTGATGCAACCTGGATTGACCATATCTAGACCCACAGCTGGAGGAGACATAAGGGTGGACACTCTCGCGGCTGAGAGGTTTGGTGAGGTTGGGGGAGCAAACGCAGAGCCTTTAAAGTAATACTGCCTGTTACCCATCCCATGGGTCCCAAATCTGCAGGTTCAAGGGCATCTTCCTACCTCAAAAACATGCATGAGAAACCCAGAAGGTGGTACACCGTGTGATCGGGAAAGGTTTCTAAAACGCACCTCATTTCTCATCTCCTTGTGCTCGGGTTCGCCATTCCAGCCGCTTTACTAGCAATCTCCCTCCTTGGAGAATCAGCACCTTTAACCTCCCGTTCCGTACAGCTTGCAATTTGTCCTGAGGATGAACGGGAAGAGGGGGAGCCAATGAGAGACTAGCTCTAGGTGTTGGGACAGGCACAGGTCACTCTATTTTCCCATCAGGAAGAAGAATTAACCACAGGCTCAGCCTGCCGCCCAGAAGCAGAATAGGGCCTGAGGCGATCCTGCGCTTTTGCGGACAGCTCCCAAAAAAGCGAGTTGAAAAATGGAGCTCAGGGGCACTGCAATTCACAAACCTGCAGAGTTATAAATGATAACTCTCGTCCACAAATATATTGAGGGAAGGCACCGAAGAGGATCTGAAAGCAAGGCAGAATTGCAGGAAACAGATTTCAGGAGGTCGATTCGAATCGCCTTTAAAGCACATGAAAAGTGGCAAAACGTCGACAATGATGCCCTTGGCCAAAAAGGGCGTATGCGTTTTTTCCTGAATATATTCAGGAAAAAACGCATACGCCCTTTTCGGCCAACCAAGCAACCTGGAAAGGCAAATCAGCGCTACAAAGAAGTCTCGCTTCCCATCGGTCAAAAGGGCCACGCGGAAAAAAGTGTCAAAACCAGAAATGCAGAACAGGCCATGGAGAAATGGGAGCCTTGCTACGCTGATGGGCGGGATGTAAATTGCCAACAGCCACTCTGGAGAAGTGTACGGTGTGTCCTGAAACATCAAAAAAACACAGCTTAGAGCGCATAGGGCACTTCCACTCATGGGCGTATAAATTGGGAAAACTAAAAATCAGCAAGACACAGGCACCCGAAAGTTTAGGGCTGCTCTGTTGACAAGAACCTCCACTTCATGACACCTTAAATATCCCAGGAAAGAGAAAAATGGATAAAGAAGTGGTGGTCCTTATGTACAATGGAATATCCCTCAGCCATGAAATCAATGTCATAAGGCTAGTAGCAGCATGATGAGTGGCTTTAGCCACGACGATTCTAAGTGAAATAAGTCATACAGAAAAACACACTTATTATAAGCTATCACTTATAGAGGGAATGTAAAAACTGCTACACTTGAACTGAATTACAAGACAGAACAGAGTCACACGTTTAGAAAACACATTATGGCTTCTTAACGGGAAAGGTGGGGTGGGGTGATGCATAAAACAAGGGTTTCAAATGAGCTCAGATACCGTTCCATAAACCCAATATGTAATAGAAAGACCTACTCCTTGCTCAGTGAACTGGACTCAACACCCCCTATTCACCGCACAAGAATATATCTGACTAGTAAGAATCTTAAAACCTATGTATTGATATCTCTCTGGAAGTGAGTCAAGTGGCTGTAAAGCCGCATAAACACAGCCGTGAAAAACAGCTAAACCCCATTATAAAAATAAATTACTTTTAAAAACCCGTGAAACAAAGACAGTGAAAGAGAGAGAATTTCTTACAAAATTCGTTCAGGGGCTGTGATGCAACCTGGATTGACCATATCTAGACCCACAGCTGGATGAGACATAAGGGTGGACACTCTCGGGGCTGAGAGGTTTGGTGAGGTTGGGGGAGCAAACGCAGAGCCTTTAAAGTAATACTGCCTGTTACCCATCCCATGGGTCCCAAATCTCCAGGTTCAAGGGCATCTTCCTACCTCGAAAACATGCATGAGAAACCCAGAAGGTGGTACACCGTGTGATCGGGAAAGGTTTCTAAAACGCACCTCATTTCTCATCTCCTTGTGCTCGGGTTCGCCATTCCAGCCGCTTTACTAGCAATCTCCCTCCTTGGAGAATCAGCACCTTTAACCTCCCGTTCCGTACAGCTTGCAATTTGTCCTGAGGATGAACGGGAAGAGGGGGAGCCAATGAGAGACTAGCTCTAGGTGTTGGGACAGGCACAGGTCACTCTATTTTCCCATCAGGAAGAAGAATTAACCACAGGCTCAGCCTGCCGCCCGGAAGCAGAATAGGGCCTGAGGCGATCCTGCGCTTTTGCGGACAGCTCCCAAAAAAGCGAGTTGAAAAATGGAGCTCAGGGGCACTGCAATTCACAAACCTGCAGAGTTATAAATGATAACTCTCGTCCACAAATATATTGAGGGAAGGCAACGAAGAGGATCTGAAAGCAAGGCAGAATTGCAGGAAACAGATTTCAGGAGGTCGATTCGAATCGCCTTTAAAGCACATGAAAAGCGGCAAAATGTCGACAATGATGCCCTTGGCCAAAAAGGGCGTATGCGTTTTTTCCTGAATATATTCAGGAAAAAACGCATACGCCCTTTTTGGCCAACCAAGCAACCTGGAAAGGCAAATCAGCGCTACAAAGAAGTCTCGCTTCCCATCGGTCAAAAGGGCCACGCGGAAAAAAGTGTCAAAAGCAGAAATGCAGAACAGGCCATGGAGAAATGGGAGCCTTGCTACGCTGATGGGCGGGATGTAAATTCCCAACAGCCACTCTGGAGAAGTGTACGGTGTGTCCTGAAACATCAAAAAAACACAGCTTAGAGCGCATAGGGCACTTCCACTCATGGGCTTATAAATTGGGAAAACTAAAAATCAGCAAGACACAGGCACCCGAAAGTTCAGGGCTGCTCTGTTGACAAGAACCTCCACTTCATGACACCTTAAATATCCCAGGAAAGAGAAAAATGGATAAAGAAGTGGTGGTCCTTATGTACAATGGAATATCACTCAGCCATGAAATCAATGTCATAAGGCTAGTAGCAGCATGATGAGTGGCTTTAGCTACGACGATTCTAAGTGAAATAAGTCACACAGAAAAAGACACTTATCATAAGCTATCACTTATAGAGGGAATGTAAAAACCGCTACACTTGAACTGAATTACAAAACAGAACAGAGTCACACGTTTACAAAACACACTATGGCTGCTTAACCGGAAAGGTGGGGTGGGGTGATGAATAAAACAAGGGTTTCAAATGAGCTCAGATACCGTTCCATAAACCCAATATGTAATAGAAAGACCTACTCCTTGCTCAGTGAACTGGACTCAACATCCCCTATTCACCGCACAAGAATATATCTGACTAGTAAGAATCTTAAAACCTATGTATTGATATCTCTCTGGAAGTGAGTCAAGTGGCTGTAAAGCCGCATAAACACAGCCGTGAAAAACAGCTAAACCCCATTATAAAAATAAATTACTTTTAAAAACCCGTGAAACAAAGACAGTGAAAGAGAGAGAATTTCTTACAAAATTCGTTCAGGGGCTGTGATGCAACCTGGATTGACCATATCTAGACCCACAGCTGGATGAGACATAAGGGTGGACACTCTCGGGGCTGAGAGGTTTGGTGAGGTTGGGGGAGCAAACGCAGAGCCTTTAAAGTAATACTGCCTGTTACCCATCCCATGGGTCCCAAATCTCCAGGTTCAAGGGCATCTTCCTACCTCGAAAACATGCATGAGAAACCCAGAAGGTGGTACACCGTGTGATCGGGAAAGGTTTCTAAAACGCACCTCATTTCTCATCTCCTTGTGCTCGGGTTCGCCATTCCAGCCGCTTTACTAGCAATCTCCCTCCTTGGAGAATCAGCACCTTTAACCTCCCGTTCCGTACAGCTTGCAATTTGTCCTGAGGATGAACGGGAAGAGGGGGAGCCAATGAGAGACTAGCTCTAGGTGTTGGGACAGGCACAGGTCACTCTATTTTCCCATCAGGAAGAAGAATTAACCACAGGCTCAGCCTGCCGCCCGGAAGCAGAATAGGGCCTGAGGCGATCCTGCGCTTTTGCGGACAGCTCCCAAAAAAGCGAGTTGAAAAATGGAGCTCAGGGGCACTGCAATTCACAAACCTGCAGAGTTATAAATGATAACTCTCGTCCACAAATATATTGAGGGAAGGCAACGAAGAGGATCTGAAAGCAAGGCAGAATTGCAGGAAACAGATTTCAGGAGGTCGATTCGAATCGCCTTTAAAGCACATGAAAAGCAGCAAAACGTCGACAATGATGCCCTTGGCCAAAAAGGGCGTATGCGTTTTTTCCTGAATATATTCAGGAAAAAACGCATACGCCCTTTTTGGCCAACCAAGCAACCTGGAAAGGCAAATCAGCGCTACAAAGAAGTCTCGCTTCCCATCGGTCAAAAGGGCCATGCGGAAAAAGGTGTCAAAAGCAGAAATGCAGAACAGGCCATGGAGAAATGGGAGCCTTGCTACGCTGATGGGCGGGATGTAAATTGCCAACAGCCACTCTGGAGAAGTGTACGGTGTGTCCTGAAACATCGAAAAAACACAGCTTAGAGCGCATAGGGCACTTCCACTCATGGGCGTATAAATTGGGAAAACTAAAAATCAGCAAGACACAGGCACCCCAAAGTTTGGGGCTGCTCTGTTGACAAGAACCTCCACTTCGTGACACCTTAAATATGCCAGGAAAGAGAAAAATGGATAAAGAAGTGGTGGTCCTTATGTACAATGGAATATCCCTCAGCCATGAAATCAATGTCATAAGGCTAGTAGCAGCATGATGAGTGGCTTTAGCTACGACGATTCTAAGTGAAATAAGTCATACAGAAAAACACACTTATTATAAGCTATCACTTATAGAGGGAATGTAAAAACCGCTACACTTGAACTGAATTACAAAACAGAACAGAGTCACACGTTTAGAAAACACACTATGGCTGCTTAACGGGAAAGGTGGGGTGGGGTGATGCATAAAACAAGGGTTTCAAATGAGCTCAGATACCGTTCCATAAACCCAATATGTAATAGAAAGACCTACTCCTTGCTCAGTGAACTGGACTCAACACCCCCTATTCACCGCGCAAGAATATATCTGACTAGTAAGAATCTTAAAACCTATGTATTGATATCTCTCTGGAAGTGAGTCAAGTGGGTGTAAAGCGGCAGAAACACAGCCGTGAAAAGCAGCTAAACCCCATTATAAAAATAAATTACTTTTAAAAACCCGTGAAACAAAGACAGTGAAAGAGAGAGAAATTCTTACAAAATTCGTTCAGGGGCTGTGATGCAACCTGGATTGACCATATCTAGACCCACAGCTGGAGGAGACATAAGGGTGGACACTCTCGGGGCTGAGAGGTTTGGTGAGGTTCGGGGAGCAAACGCAGAGCCTTTAAAGTAATACTGCCTGTTACCCATCCCATGGGTCCCAAATCTGCAGGTTCAAGGGCATCTTCCTACCTCGAAAACATGCATGAGAAACCCAGAAGGTGGTACACCGTGTGATCGGGAAAGGTTTCTAAAACGCACCTCATTTCTCATCTCCTTGTGCTCGGGTTCGCCATTCCAGCTGCTTTACTAGCAATCTCCCTCCTTGGAGAATCAGCACCTTTAACCTCCCGTTCCTTACAGCTTGCAATATGTCCTGAGGATGAACGGGAAGAGGGGGAGCCAATGAGAGACTAGCTCTAGGTGTTGGGACAGGCACAGGTCACTCTATTTTCCCATCAGGAAGAAGAATTAACCACAGGCTCAGCCTGCCGCCCGGAAGCAGAATAGGGCCTGAGGCAATCCTGCGCTTTTGTGGCCAGCTCCCAAAAAAGCGAGTTGAAAAATGGAGCTCAGGGGCACTGCAATTCACAAACCTGCAGAGTTATAAATGATAACTCTCGTCCACAAATATATTGAGGGAAGGCAACGAAGAGGATCTGAAAGCAAGGCAGAATTGCAGGAAACAGATTTCAGGAGGTCGATTCGAATCACCTTTAAAGCACATGAAAAGTGGCAAAACGTCGACAATGATGCCCTTGGCCAAAAAGGGCGTATGCGTTTTTTCCTGAATATATTCAGGAAAAAACGCATACGCCCTTTTCGGCCAACCAAGCAACCTGGAAAGGCAAATCAGCGCTACAAAGATGTCTCGCTTCCCATCGGTCAAAAGGGCCACACGGAAAAAAGTGTCAAAACCAGAAATGCAGAACAGGCCATGGAGAAATGGGAGCCTTGCTACGCTGATGGGCGGGATGTAAATTGCCAACAGCCACTCTGGAGAAGTGTACGGTGTGTCCTGAAACATCAAAAAAACACAGCTTAGAGCGCATAGGGCACTTCCACTCATGGGCGTATAAATTGGGAAAACTAAAAATCAGCAAGACACAGGCACCCGAAAGTTTAGGGCTGCTCTGTTGACAAGAACCTCCACTTCATGACACCTTAAATATCCCAGGAAAGAGAAAAATGGATAAAGAAGTGGTGGTCCTTATGTACAATGGAATATCCCTCAGCCATGAAATCAATGTCATAAGGCTAGTAGCAGCATGATGAGTGGCTTTAGCTACGACGATTCTAAGTGAAATAAGTCACACAGAAAAAGACACTTATCATAAGCTATCACTTATAGAGGGAATGTAAAAACCGCTACACTTGAACTGAATTACAAAACAGAACAGAGTCACACGTTTACAAAACACACTATGTCTGCTTAACGGGAAAGGTGGGGTGGGGTGATGCATAAAACAAGGGTTTCAAATGAGCTCAGATACCGTTCCATAAACCCAATATGTAATAGAAAGACCTACTCCTTGCTCAGTGAACTGGACTCAACACCCCCTATTCACCGCACAAGAATATATCTGACTAGTAAGAATCTTAAAACCTATGTATTGATATCTCTCTGGAAGTGAGTCAAGTGGCTGTAAAGCCGCATAAACACAGCCGTGAAAAACAGCTAAACCCCATTATAAAAATAAATTACTTTTAAAAACCCGTGAAACAAAGACAGTGAAAGAGAGAGAATTTCTTACAAAATTCGTTCAGGGGCTGTGATGCAACCTGGATTGACCATATCTAGACCCACAGCTGGATGAGACATAAGGGTGGACACTCTCGGGGCTGAGAGGTTTGGTGAGGTTGGGGGAGCAAACGCAGAGCCTTTAAAGTAATACTGCCTGTTACCCATCCCATGGGTCCCAAATCTCCAGGTTCAAGGGCATCTTCCTACCTCGAAAACATGCATGAGAAACCCAGAAGGTGGTACACCGTGTGATCGGGAAAGGTTTCTAAAACGCACCTCATTTCTCATCTCCTTGTGCTCGGGTTCGCCATTCCAGCCGCTTTACTAGCAATCTCCCTCCTTGGAGAATCAGCACCTTTAACCTCCCGTTCCGTACAGCTTGCAATTTGTCCTGAGGATGAACGGGAAGAGGGGGAGCCAATGAGAGACTAGCTCTAGGTGTTGGGACAGGCACAGGTCACTCTATTTTCCCATCAGGAAGAAGAATTAACCACAGGCTCAGCCTGCCGCCCGGAAGCAGAATAGGGCCTGAGGCGATCCTGCGCTTTTGCGGCCAGCTCCCAAAAAAGCGAGTTGAAAAATGGAGCTCAGGGGCACTGCAATTCACAAACCTGCAGAGTTATAAATGATAACTCTCGTCCACAAATATATTGAGGGAAGGCAACGAAGAGGATCTGAAAGCAAGGCAGAATTGCAGGAAACAGATTTCAGGAGGTCGATTCGAATCGCCTTTAAAGCACATGAAAAGCGGCAAAACGTCGACAATGATGCCCTTGGCCAAAAAGGGCGTATGCGTTTTTTCCTGAATATATTCAGGAAAAAACGCATACGCCCTTTTTGGCCAACCAAGCAACCTGGAAAGGCAAATCAGCGCTACAAAGAAGTCTCGCTTCCCATCGGTCAAAAGGGCCATGCGGAAAAAAGTGTCAAAACCAGAAATGCAGGACAGGCCATGGAGAAATGGGAGCCTTGCTATGCTGATGGGCGGGATGTAAATTGCCAACAGCCACTCTGGAGAAGTGTACGGTGTGTCCTGAAACATCGAAAAAACACAGCTTAGAGCGCATAGGGCACTTCCACTCATGGGCGTATAAATTGGGAAAACTAAAAATCAGCAAGACACAGGCACCCCAAAGTTTGGGGCTGCTCTGTTGACAAGAACCTCCACTTCGTGACACCTTAAATATCCCAGGAAAGAGAAAAATGGATAAAGAAGTGGTGGTCCTTATGTACAATGGAATATCCCTCAGCCATGAAATCAATGTCATAAGGCTAGTAGCAGCATGATGAGTGGCTTTAGCCACAACGATTCTAAGTGAAATAAGTCATACAGAAAAACACACTTATTATAAGCTATCACTTATAGAGGGAATGTAAAAACCGCTACACTTGAACTGAATTACAAGACAGAACAGAGTCACACGTTTAGAAAACACATTATGGCTTCTTAACGGGAAAGGTGGGGTGGGGTGATGCATAAAACAAGGGTTTCAAATGAGCTCAGATACCGTTCCATAAACCCCATATGTAATAGAAAGACCTACTCCTTGCTCAGTGAACTGGACTCAACACCCCCTATTCACCGCACAAGAATATATCTGACTAGTAAGAATCTTAAAACCTATGTATTGATATCTCTCTGGAAGTGAGTCAAGTGGCTGTAAAGCGGCAGAAACACAGCCGTGAAAAGCAGCTAAACCCCATTATAAAAATAAATTCCTTTTAAAAACCCGTGAAACAAAGACAGTGAAAGAGAGAGAAATTCTTACAAAATTCGTTCAGGGGCTGTGATGCAACCTGGATTGACCATATCTAGACCCACAGCTGGAGGAGACATAAGGGTGGACACTCTCGCGGCTGAGAGGTTTGGTGAGGTTGGGGGAGCAAACGCAGAGCCTTTAAAGTAATACTGCCTGTTACCCATCCCATGGGTCCCCCATATCTGCAGGTTCAAGGGCATCTTCCTACCTCGAAAACATGCATGAGAAACCCAGAAGGTGGTACACCGTGTGATTGGGAAAGGTTTCTAAAACGCACCTCATTTCTCATCTCCTTGTGCTCCGGTTCGCCATTCCAGCCGCTTTACTAGCAATCTCCCTCCTTGGAGAATCAGCACCTTTAACCTCCCGTTCCGTACAGCTTGCAATTTGTCCTGAGGATGAACGGGAAGAGGGGGAGCCAATGAGAGACTAGCTCTAGGTGTTGGGACAGGCACAGGTCACTCTATTTTCCCATCAGGAAGAAGAATTAACCACAGGCTCAGCCTGCCGCCCAGAAGCAGAATAGGGCCTGAGGCGATCCTGCGCTTTTGCGGACAGCTCCCAAAAAAGCGAGTTGAAAAATGGAGCTCAGGGGCACTGCAATTCACAAACCTGCAGAGTTATAAATGATAACTCTCGTCCACAAATATATTGAGGGAAGGCACCGAAGAGGATCTGAAAGCAAGGCAGAATTGCAGGAAACAGATTTCAGGAGGTCGATTCGAATCGCCTTTAAAGCACATGAAAAGTGGCAAAACGTCGACAATGATGCCCTTGGCCAAAAAGGGCGTATGCGTTTTTTCCTGAATATATTCAGGAAAAAACGCATACGCCCTTTTCGGCCAACCAAGCAACCTGGAAACGCAAATCAGCGTTACAAAGAAGTCTCGCTTCCCATCGGTCAAAAGGGCCACGCGGAAAAAAGTGTCAAAACCAGAAATGCAGAACAGGCCATGGAGAAATGGGAGCCTTGCTACGCTGATGGGCGGGATGTAAATTGCCAACAGCCACTCTGGAGAAGTGTACGGTGTGTCCTGAAACATCAAAAAAACACAGCTTAGAGCGCATAGGGCACTTCCACTCATGGGCGTATAAATTGGGAAAACTAAAAATCAGCAAGACACAGGCACCCGAAAGTTTAGGGCTGCTCTGTTGACAAGAACCTCCACTTCATGACACCTTAAATATCCCAGGAAAGAGAAAAATGGATAAAGAAGTGGTGGTCCTTATGTACAATGGAATATCCCTCAGCCATGAAATCAATGTCATAAGGCTAGTAGCAGCATGATGAGTGGCTTTAGCTACGACGATTCTAAGTGAAATAAGTCACACAGAAAAAGACACTTATCATAAGCTATCACTTTTAGAGGGAATGTAAAAACCGCTACACTTGAACTGAATTACAAAACAGAACAGAGTCACACGTTTACAAAACACACTATGTCTGCTTAACGGGAAAGGTGGGGTGGGGTGATGCATAAAACAAGGGTTTCAAATGAGCTCAGATACCGTTCCATAAACCCAATATGTAATAGAAAGACCTACTCCTTGCTCAGTGAACTGGACTCAACACCCCCTATTCACCGCACAAGAATATATCTGACTAGTAAGAATCTTAAAACCTATGTATTGATATCTCTCTGGAAGTGAGTCAAGTGGCTGTAAAGCCGCATAAACACAGCCGTGAAAAACAGCTAAACCCCATTATAAAAATAAATTACTTTTAAAAACCCGTGAAACAAAGACAGTGAAAGAGAGAGAATTTCTTACAAAATTCGTTCAGGGGCTGTGATGCAACCTGGATTGACCATATCTAGACCCACAGCTGGATGAGACATAAGGGTGGACACTCTCGGGGCTGAGAGGTTTGGTGAGGTTGGGGGAGCAAACGCAGAGCCTTTAAAGTAATACTGCCTGTTACCCATCCCATGGGTCCCAAATCTCCAGGTTCAAGGGCATCTTCCTACCTCGAAAACATGCATGAGAAACCCAGAAGGTGGTACACCGTGTGATGGGGAAAGGTTTCTAAAACGCACCTCATTTCTCATCTCCTTGTGCTCGGGTTCGCCATTCCAGCCGCTTTACTAGCAATCTCCCTCCTTGGAGAATCAGCACCTTTAACCTCCCGTTCCGTACAGCTTGCAATTTGTCCTGAGGATGAACGGGAAGAGGGGGAGCCAATGAGAGACTAGCTCTAGGTGTTGGGACAGGCACAGGTCACTCTATTTTCCCATCAGGAAGAAGAATTAACCACAGGCTCAGCCTGCCGCCCGGAAGCAGAATAGGGCCTGAGGCGATCCTGCGCTTTTGCGGCCAGCTCCCAAAAAAGCGAGTTGAAAAATGGAGCTCAGGGGCACTGCAATTCACAAACCTGCAGAGTTATAAATGATAACTCTCGTCCACAAATATATTGAGGGAAGGCAACGAAGAGGATCTGAAAGCAAGGCAGAATTGCAGGAAACAGATTTCAGGAGGTCGATTCGAATCGCCTTTAAAGCACATGAAAAGCGGCAAAACGTCGACAATGATGCCCTTGGCCAAAAAGGGCGTATGCGTTTTTTCCTGAATATATTCAGGAAAAAACGCATACGCCCTTTTTGGCCAACCAAGCAACCTGGAAAGGCAAATCAGCGCTACAAAGAAGTCTCGCTTCCCATCGGTCAAAAGGGCCATGCGGAAAAAAGTGTCAAAACCAGAAATGCAGGACAGGCCATGGAGAAATGGGAGCCTTGCTACGCTGATGGGCGGGATGTAAATTGCCAACAGCCACTCTGGAGAAGTGTACGGTGTGTCCTGAAACATCGAAAAAACACAGCTTAGAGCGCATAGGGCACTTCCACTCATGGGCGTATAAATTGGGAAAACTAAAAATCAGCAAGACACAGGCACCCCAAAGTTTGGGGCTGCTCTGTTGACAAGAACCTCCACTTCGTGACACCTTAAATATCCCAGGAAAGAGAAAAATGGATAAAGAAGTGGTGGTCCTTATGTACAATGGAATATCCCTCAGCCATGAAATCAATGTCATAAGGCTAGTAGCAGCATGATGAGTGGCTTTAGCCACGACGATTCTAAGTGAAATAAGTCATACAGAAAAACACACTTATTATAAGCTATCACTTATAGAGGGAATGTAAAAACCGCTACACTTGAACTGAATTACAAGACAGAACAGAGTCACACGTTTAGAAAACACATTATGGCTTCTTAACGGGAAAGGTGGGGTGGGGTGATGCATAAAACAAGGGTTTCAAATGAGCTCAGATACCTTTCCATAAACCCCATATGTAATAGAAAGACCTACTCCTTGCTCAGTGAACTGGACTCAACACCCCCTATTCACCGCACAAGAATATATCTGACTAGTAAGAATCTTAAAACCTATGTATTGATATCTCTCTGGAAGTGAGTCAAGTGGCTATAAAGCGGCAGAAACACAGCCGTGAAAAGCAGCTAAACCCCATTATAAAAATAAATTCCTTTTAAAAACCCGTGAAACAAAGACAGTGAAAGAGAGAGAAATTCTTACAAAATTCGTTCAGGGGCTGTGATGCAACCTGGATTGACCATATCTAGACCCACAGCTGGAGGAGACATAAGGGTGGACACTCTCGCGGCTGAGAGGTTTGGTGAGGTTGGGGGAGCAAACGCAGAGCCTTTAAAGTAATACTGCCTGTTACCCATCCCATGGGTCCCCCATATCTGCAGGTTCAAGGGCATCTTCCTACCTCGAAAACATGCATGAGAAACCCAGAAGGTGGTACACCGTGTGATTGGGAAAGGTTTCTAAAACGCACCTCATTTCTCATCTCCTTGTGCTCGGGTTCGCCATTCCAGCCGCTTTACTAGCCATCTCCCTCCTTGGAGAATCAGCACCTTTAACCTCCCGTTCCGTACAGCTTGCAATTTGTCCTGAGGATGAACGGGAAGAGGGGGAGCCAATGAGAGACTAGCTCTAGGTGTTGGGACAGGCACAGGTCACTCTATTTTCCCATCAGGAAGAAGAATTAACCACAGGCTCAGCCTGCCGCCCAGAAGCAGAATAGGGCCTGAGGCGATCCTGCGCTTTTGCGGCCAGCTCCCAAAAAAGCGAGTTGAAAAATGGAGCTCAGGGGCACTGCAATTCACAAACCTGCAGAGTTATAAATGATAACTCTCGTCCACAAATATATTGAGGGAAGGCACCGAAGAGGATCTGAAAGCAAGGCAGAATTGCAGGAAACAGATTTCAGGAGGTCGATTCGAATCGCCTTTAAAGCACATGAAAAGTGGCAAAACGTCGACAATGATGCCCTTGGCCAAAAAGGGCGTATGCGTTTTTTCCTGAATATATTCAGGAAAAAACGCATACGCCCTTTTCGGCCAACCAAGCAACCTGGAAAGGCAAATCAGCGCTACAAAGAAGTCTCGCTTCCCATCGGTCAAAAGGGCCACGCGGAAAAAAGTGTCAAAACCAGAAATGCAGAACAGGCCATGGAGAAATGGGAGCCTTGCTACGCTGATGGGCGGGATGTAAATTGCCAACAGCCACTCTGGAGAAGTGTACGGTGTGTCCTGAAACATCGAAAAAACACAGCTTAGAGCGCATAGGGCACTTCCACTCATGGGCGTATAAATTGGGAAAACTAAAAATCAGCAAGACACAGGCACCCCAAAGTTTGGGGCTGCTCTGTTGACAAGAACCTCCACTTCGTGACACCTTAAATATCCCAGGAAAGAGAAAAATGGATAAAGAAGTGGTGGTCCTTATGTACAATGGAATATCCCTCAGCCATGAAATCAATGTCATAAGGCTAGTAGCAGCATGATGAGTGGCTTTAGCCACGACGATTCTAAGTGAAATAAGTCATACAGAAAAACACACTTATTATAAGCTATCACTTATAGAGGGAATGTAAAAACCGCTACACTTGAACTGAATTACAAGACAGAACAGAGTCACACGTTTAGAAAACACATTATGGCTTCTTAACGGGAAAGGTGGGGTGGGGTGATGCATAAAACAAGGGTTTCAAATGAGCTCAGATACCGTTCCATAAACCCCATATGTAATAGAAAGACCTACTCCTTGCTCAGTGAACTGGACTCAACACCCCCTATTCACCGCACAAGAATATATCTGACTAGTAAGAATCTTAAAACCTATGTATTGATATCTCTCTGGAAGTGAGTCAAGTGGCTGTAAAGCGGCAGAAACACAGCCGTGAAAAGCAGCTAAACCCCATTATAAAAATAAATTCCTTTTAAAAACCCGTGAAACAAAGACAGTGAAAGAGAGAGAAATTCTTACAAAATTCGTTCAGGGGCTGTGATGCAACCTGGATTGACCATATCTAGACCCACAGCTGGAGGAGACATAAGGGTGGACACTCTCGCGGCTGAGAGGTTTGGTGAGGTTGGGGGAGCAAACGCAGAGCCTTTAAAGTAATACTGCCTGTTACCCATCCCATGGGTCCCCCATATCTGCAGGTTCAAGGGCATCTTCCTACCTCGAAAACATGCATGAGAAACCCAGAAGGTGGTACACCGTGTGATTGGGAAAGGTTTCTAAAACGCACCTCATTTCTCATCTCCTTGTGCTCGGGTTCGCCATTCCAGCCGCTTTACTAGCAATCTCCCTCCTTGGAGAATCAGCACCTTTAACCTCCCGTTCCGTACAGCTTGCAATTTGTCCTGAGGATGAACGGGAAGAGGGGGAGCCAATGAGAGACTAGCTCTAGGTGTTGGGACAGGCACAGGTCACTCTATTTTCCCATCAGGAAGAAGAATTAACCACAGGCTCAGCCTGCCGCCCAGAAGCAGAATAGGGCCTGAGGCGATCCTGCGCTTTTGCGGACAGCTCCCAAAAAAGCGAGTTGAAAAATGGAGCTCAGGGGCACTGCAATTCACAAACCTGCAGAGTTATAAATGATAACTCTCGTCCACAAATATATTGAGGGAAGGCACCGAAGAGGATCTGAAAGCAAGGCAGAATTGCAGGAAACAGATTTCAGGAGGTCGATTCGAATCGCCTTTAAAGCACATGAAAAGTGGCAAAACGTCGACAATGATGCCCTTGGCCAAAAAGGGCGTATGCGTTTTTTCCTGAATATATTCAGGAAAAAACGCATACGCCCTTTTCGGCCAACCAAGCAACCTGGAAAGGCAAATCAGCGCTACAAAGAAGTCTCGCTTCCCATCGGTCAAAAGGGCCACGCGGAAAAAAGTGTCAAAACCAGAAATGCAGAACAGGCCATGGAGAAATGGGAGCCTTGCTACGCTGATGGGCGGGATGTAAATTGCCAACAGCCACTCTGGAGAAGTGTACGGTGTGTCCTGAAACATCAAAAAAACACAGCTTAGAGCGCATAGGGCACTTCCACTCATGGGCGTATAAATTGGGAAAACTAAAAAACAGCAAGACACAGGCACCCGAAAGTTTAGGGCTGCTCTGTTGACAAGAACCTCCACTTCATGACACCTTAAGTATCCCAGGAAAGAGAAAAATGGATAAAGAAGTGGTGGTCCTTATGTACAATGGAATATCCCTCAGCCATGAAATCAATGTCATAAGGCTAGTAGCAGCATGATGAGTGGCTTTAGCTACGACGATTCTAAGTGAAATAAGTCACACAGAAAAAGACACTTATCATAAGCTATCACTTATAGAGGGAATGTAAAAACCGCTACACTTGAACTGAATTACAAAACAGAACAGAGTCACACGTTTACAAAACACACTATGTCTGCTTAACGGGAAAGGTGGGGTGGGGTGATGCATAAAACAAGGGTTTCAAATGAGCTCAGATACCGTTCCATAAACCCAATATGTAATAGAAAGACCTACTCCTTGCTCAGTGAACTGGACTCAACACCCCCTATTCACCGCACAAGAATATATCTGACTAGTAAGAATCTTAAAACCTATGTATTGATATCTCTCTGGAAGTGAGTCAAGTGGCTGTAAAGCCGCATAAACACAGCCGTGAAAAACAGCTAAACCCCATTATAAAAATAAATTACTTTTAAAAACCCGTGAAACAAAGACAGTGAAAGAGAGAGAATTTCTTACAAAATTCGTTCAGGGGCTGTGATGCAACCTGGATTGACCATATCTAGACCCACAGCTGGATGAGACATAAGGGTGGACACTCTCGGGGCTGAGAGGTTTGGTGAGGTTGGGGGAGCAAACGCAGAGCCTTTAAAGTAATACTGCCTGTTACCCATCCCATGGGTCCCAAATCTCCAGGTTCAAGGGCATCTTCCTACCTCGAAAACATGCATGAGAAACCCAGAAGGTGGTACACCGTGTGATCGGGAAAGGTTTCTAAAACGCACCTCATTTCTCATCTCCTTGTGCTCGGGTTCGCCATTCCAGCCGCTTTACTAGCAATCTCCCTCCTTGGAGAATCAGCACCTTTAACCTCCCGTTCCGTACAGCTTGCAATTTGTCCTGAGGATGAACGGGAAGAGGGGGAGCCAATGAGAGACTAGCTCTAGGTGTTGGGACAGGCACAGGTCACTCTATTTTCCCATCAGGAAGAAGAATTAACCACAGGCTCAGCCTGCCGCCCGGAAGCAGAATAGGGCCTGAGGCGATCCTGCGCTTTTGCGGCCAGCTCCCAAAAAAGCGAGTTGAAAAATGGAGCTCAGGGGCACTGCAATTCACAAACCTGCAGAGTTATAAATGATAACTCTCGTCCACAAATATATTGAGGGAAGGCAACGAAGAGGATCTGAAAGCAAGGCAGAATTGCAGGAAACAGATTTCAGGAGGTCGATTCGAATCGCCTTTAAAGCACATGAAAAGCGGCAAAACGTCGACAATGATGCCCTTGGCCAAAAAGGGCGTATGCGTTTTTTCCTGAATATATTCAGGAAAAAACGCATACGCCCTTTTTGGCCAACCAAGCAACCTGGAAAGGAAAATCAGCGCTACAAAGAAGTCTCGCTTCCCATCGGTCAAAAGGGCCATGCGGAAAAAAGTGTCAAAACCAGAAATGCAGGACAGGCCATGGAGAAATGGGAGCCTTGCTACGCTGATGGGCGGGATGTAAATTGCCAACAGCCACTCTGGAGAAGTGTACGGTGTGTCCTGAAACATCGAAAAAACACAGCTTAGAGCGCATAGGGCACTTCCACTCATGGGCGTATAAATTGGGAAAACTAAAAATCAGCAAGACACAGGCACCCGAAAGTTTAGGGCTGCTCTGTTGACAAGAACCTCCACTTCATGACACCTTAAATATCCCAGGAAAGAGAAAAATGGATAAAGAAGTGGTGGTCCTTATGTACAATGGAATATCCCTCAGCCATGAAATCAATGTCATAAGGCTAGTAGCAGCATGATGAGTGGCTTTAGCCACGACGATTCTAAGTGAAATAAGTCATACAGAAAAACACACTTATTATAAGCTATCACTTATAGAGGGAATGTAAAAACCGCTACACTTGAACTGAATTACAAGACAGAACAGAGTCACACGTTTAGAAAACACATTATGGCTTCTTAACGGGAAAGGTGGGGTGGGGTGATGCATAAAACAAGGGTTTCAAATGAGCTCAGATACCGTTCCATAAACCCCATATGTAATAGAAAGACCTACTCCTTGCTCAGTGAACTGGACTCAACACCCCCTATTCACCGCACAAGAATATATCTGACTAGTAAGAATCTTAAAACCTATGTATTGATATCTCTCTGGAAGTGAGTCAAGTGGCTGTAAAGCGGCAGAAACACAGCCGTGAAAAGCAGCTAAACCCCATTATAAAAATAAATTCCTTTTAAAAACCCGTGAAACAAAGACAGTGAAAGAGAGAGAAATTCTTACAAAATTCGTTCAGGGGCTGTGATGCAACCTGGATTGACCATATCTAGACCCACAGCTGGAGGAGACATAAGGGTGGACACTCTCGCGGCTGAGAGGTTTGGTGAGGTTGGGGGAGCAAACGCAGAGCCTTTAAAGTAATACTGCCTGTTACCCATCCCATGGGTCCCAAATCTGCAGGTTCAAGGGCATCTTCCTACCTCGAAAACATGTATGAGAAACCCAGAAGGTGGTACACCGTGTGATTGGGAAAGGTTTCTAAAACGCACCTCATTTCTCATCTCCTTGTGCTCGGGTTCGCCATTCCAGCCGCTTTACTAGCAATCTCCCTCCTTGGAGAATCAGCACCTTTAACCTCCCGTTCCGTACAGCTTGCAATTTGTCCTGAGGATGAACGGGAAGAGGGGGAGCCAATGAGAGACTAGCTCTAGGTGTTGGGACAGGCACAGGTCACTCTATTTTCCCATCAGGAAGAAGAATTAACCACAGGCTCAGCCTGCCGCCCAGAAGCAGAATAGGGCCTGAGGCGATCCTGCGCTTTTGCGGACAGCTCCCAAAAAAGCGAGTTGAAAAATGGAGCTCAGGGGCACTGCAATTCACAAACCTGCAGAGTTATAAATGATAACTCTCGTCCACAAATATATTGAGGGAAGGCACCGAAGAGGATCTGAAAGCAAGGCAGAATTGCAGGAAACAGATTTCAGGAGGTCGATTCGAATCGCCTTTAAAGCACATGAAAAGCGGCAAAACGTCAACAATGATGCCCTTGGCCAAAAAGGGCGTATGCGTTTTTTCCTGAATATATTCAGGAAAAAACGCATACGCCCTTTTCGGCCAACCAAGCAACCTGGAAAGGCAAATCAGCGCTACAAAGAAGTCTCGCTTCCCATCGGTCAAAAGGGCCACGCGGAAAAAAGTGTCAAAACCAGAAATGCAGAACAGGCCATGGAGAAATGGGAGCCTTGCTACGCTGATGGGCGGGATGTAAATTGCCAACAGCCACTCTGGAGAAGTGTATGGTGTGTCCTGAAACATCAAAAAAACACAGCTTAGAGCGCATAGGGCACTTCCACTCATGGGCGTATAAATTGGGAAAACTAAAAATCAGCAAGACACAGGCACCCGAAAGTTTAGGGCTGCTCTGTTGACAAGAACCTCCACTTCATGACACCTTAAGTATCCCAGGAAAGAGAAAAATGGATAAAGAAGTGGTGGTCCTTATGTACAATGGAATATCCCTCAGCCATGAAATCAATGTCATAAGGCTAGTAGCAGCATGATGAGTGGCTTTAGCTACGACGATTCTAAGTGAAATAAGTCACACAGAAAAAGACACTTATCATAAGCTATCACTTATAGAGGGAATGTAAAAACCGCTACACTTGAACTGAATTACAAAACAGAACAGAGTCACACGTTTACAAAACACACTATGTCTGCTTAACGGGAAAGGTGGGGTGGGGTGATGCATAAAACAAGGGTTTCAAATGAGCTCAGATACCGTTCCATAAACCCAATATGTAATAGAAAGACCTACTCCTTGCTCAGTGAACTGGACTCAACACCCCCTATTCACCGCACAAGAATATATCTGACTAGTAAGAATCTTAAAACCTATGTATTGATATCTCTCTGGAAGTGAGTCAAGTGGCTGTAAAGCCGCATAAACACAGCCGTGAAAAACAGCTAAACCCCATTATAAAAATAAATTACTTTTAAAAACCCGTGAAACAAAGACAGTGAAAGAGAGAGAAATTCTTACAAAATTCGTTCAGGGGCTGTGATGCAACCTGGATTGACCATATCTAGACCCACAGCTGGATGAGACATAAGGGTGGACACTCTCGGGGCTGAGAGGTTTGGTGAGGTTGGGGGAGCAAACGCAGAGCCTTTAAAGTAATACTGCCTGTTACCCATCCCATGGGTCCCAAATCTCCAGGTTCAAGGGCATCTTCCTACCTCGAAAACATGCATGAGAAACCCAGAAGGTGGTACACCGTGTGATGGGGAAAGGTTTCTAAAACGCACCTCATTTCTCATCTCCTTGTGCTCGGGTTCGCCATTCCAGCCGCTTTACTAGCAATCTCCCTCCTTGGAGAATCAGCACCTTTAACCTCCCGTTCCGTACAGCTTGCAATTTGTCCTGAGGATGAACGGGAAGAGGGGGAGCCAATGAGAGACTAGCTCTAGGTGTTGGGACAGGCACAGGTCACTCTATTTTCCCATCAGGAAGAAGAATTAACCACAGGCTCAGCCTGCCGCCCGGAAGCAGAATAGGGCCTGAGGCGATCCTGCGCTTTTGCGGCCAGCTCCCAAAAAAGCGAGTTGAAAAATGGAGCTCAGGGGCACTGCAATTCACAAACCTGCAGAGTTATAAATGATAACTCTCGTCCACAAATATATTGAGGGAAGGCAACGAAGAGGATCTGAAAGCAAGGCAGAATTGCAGGAAACAGATTTCAGGAGGTCGATTCGAATCGCCTTTAAAGCACATGAAAAGCGGCAAAACGTCGACAATGATGCCCTTGGCCAAAAAGGGCGTATGCGTTTTTTCCTGAATATATTCAGGAAAAAACGCATACGCCCTTTTTGGCCAACCAAGCAACCTGGAAAGGAAAATCAGCGCTACAAAGAAGTCTCGCTTCCCATCGGTCAAAAGGGCCATGCGGAAAAAAGTGTCAAAACCAGAAATGCAGGACAGGCCATGGAGAAATGGGAGCCTTGCTACGCTGATGGGCGGGATGTAAATTGCCAACAGCCACTCTGGAGAAGTGTACGGTGTGTCCTGAAACATCGAAAAAACACAGCTTAGAGCGCATAGGGCACTTCCACTCATGGGCGTATAAATTGGGAAAACTAAAAATCAGCAAGACACAGGCACCCGAAAGTTTAGGGCTGCTCTGTTGACAAGAACCTCCACTTCATGACACCTTAAATATCCCAGGAAAGAGAAAAATGGATAAAGAAGTGGTGGTCCTTATGTACAATGGAATATCCCTCAGCCATGAAATCAATGTCATAAGGCTAGTAGCAGCATGATGAGTGGCTTTAGCCACGACGATTCTAAGTGAAATAAGTCATACAGAAAAACACACTTATTATAAGCTATCACTTATAGAGGGAATGTAAAAACCGCTACACTTGAACTGAATTACAAGACAGAACAGAGTCACACGTTTAGAAAACACATTATGGCTTCTTAACGGGAAAGGTGGGGTGGGGTGATGCATAAAACAAGGGTTTCAAATGAGCTCAGATACCGTTCCATAAACCCCATATGTAATAGAAAGACCTACTCCTTGCTCAGTGAACTGGACTCAACACCCCCTATTCACCGCACAAGAATATATCTGACTAGTAAGAATCTTAAAACCTATGTATTGATATCTCTCTGGAAGTGAGTCAAGTGGCTGTAAAGCGGCAGAAACACAGCCGTGAAAAGCAGCTAAACCCCATTATAAAAATAAATTCCTTTTAAAAACCCGTGAAACAAAGACAGTGAAAGAGAGAGAAATTCTTACAAAATTCGTTCAGGGGCTGTGATGCAACCTGGATTGACCATATCTAGACCCACAGCTGGAGGAGACATAAGGGTGGACACTCTCGCGGCTGAGAGGTTTGGTGAGGTTGGGGGAGCAAACGCAGAGCCTTTAAAGTAATACTGCCTGTTACCCATCCCATGGGTCCCAAATCTGCAGGTTCAAGGGCATCTTCCTACCTCGAAAACATGCATGAGAAACCCAGAAGGTGGTACACCGTGTGATTGGGAAAGGTTTCTAAAACGCACCTCATTTCTCATCTCCTTGTGCTCGGGTTCGCCATTCCAGCCGCTTTACTAGCAATCTCCCTCCTTGGAGAATCAGCACCTTTAACCTCCCGTTCCGTACAGCTTGCAATTTGTCCTGAGGATGAACGGGAAGAGGGGGAGCCAATGAGAGACTAGCTCTAGGTGTTGGGACAGGCACAGGTCACTCTATTTTCCCATCAGGAAGAAGAATTAACCACAGGCTCAGCCTGCCGCCCAGAAGCAGAATAGGGCCTGAGGCGATCCTGCGCTTTTGCGGACAGCTCCCAAAAAAGCGAGTTGAAAAATGGAGCTCAGGGGCACTGCAATTCACAAACCTGCAGAGTTATAAATGATAACTCTCGTCCACAAATATATTGAGGGAAGGCACCGAAGAGGATCTGAAAGCAAGGCAGAATTGCAGGAAACAGATTTCAGGAGGTCGATTCGAATCGCCTTTAAAGCACATGAAAAGCGGCAAAACGTCGACAATGATGCCCTTGGCCAAAAAGGGCGTATGCGTTTTTTCCTGAATATATTCAGGAAAAAACGCATACGCCCTTTTCGGCCAACCAAGCAACCTGGAAAGGCAAATCAGCGCTACAAAGAAGTCTCGCTTCCCATCGGTCAAAAGGGCCACGCGGAAAAAAGTGTCAAAACCAGAAATGCAGAACAGGCCATGGAGAAATGGGAGCCTTGCTACGCTGATGGGCGGGATGTAAATTGCCAACAGCCACTCTGGAGAAGTGTACGGTGTGTCCTGAAACATCAAAAAAACACAGCTTAGAGCGCATAGGGCACTTCCACTCATGGGCGTATAAATTGGGAAAACTAAAAATCAGCAAGACACAGGCACCCGAAAGTTTAGGGCTGCTCTGTTGACAAGAACCTCCACTTCATGACACCTTAAGTATCCCAGGAAAGAGAAAAATGGATAAAGAAGTGGTGGTCCTTATGTACAATGGAATATCCCTCAGCCATGAAATCAATGTCATAAGGCTAGTAGCAGCATGATGAGTGGCTTTAGCTACGACGATTCTAAGTGAAATAAGTCACACAGAAAAAGACACTTATCATAAGCTATCACTTATAGAGGGAATGTAAAAACCGCTACACTTGAACTGAATTACAAAACAGAACAGAGTCACACGTTTACAAAACACACTATGTCTGCTTAACGGGAAAGGTGGGGTGGGGTGATGCATAAAACAAGGGTTTCAAATGAGCTCAGATACCGTTCCATAAACCCAATATGTAATAGAAAGACCTACTCCTTGCTCAGTGAACTGGACTCAACACCCCCTATTCACCGCACAAGAATATATCTGACTAGTAAGAATCTTAAAACCTATGTATTGATATCTCTCTGGAAGTGAGTCAAGTGGCTGTAAAGCCGCATAAACACAGCCGTGAAAAACAGCTAAACCCCATTATAAAAATAAATTACTTTTAAAAACCCGTGAAACAAAGACAGTGAAAGAGAGAGAATTTCTTACAAAATTCGTTCAGGGGCTGTGATGCAACCTGGATTGACCATATCTAGACCCACAGCTGGATGAGACATAAGGGTGGACACTCTCGGGGCTGAGAGGTTTGGTGAGGTTGGGGGAGCAAACGCAGAGCCTTTAAAGTAATACTGCCTGTTACCCATCCCATGGGTCCCAAATCTCCAGGTTCAAGGGCATCTTCCTACCTCGAAAACATGCATGAGAAACCCAGAAGGTGGTACACCGTGTGATGGGGAAAGGTTTCTAAAACGCACCTCATTTCTCATCTCCTTGTGCTCGGGTTCGCCATTCCAGCCGCTTTACTAGCAATCTCCCTCCTTGGAGAATCAGCACCTTTAACCTCCCGTTCCGTACAGCTTGCAATTTGTCCTGAGGATGAACGGGAAGAGGGGGAGCCAATGAGAGACTAGCTCTAGGTGTTGGGACAGGCACAGGTCACTCTATTTTCCCATCAGGAAGAAGAATTAACCACAGGCTCAGCCTGCCGCCCGGAAGCAGAATAGGGCCTGAGGCGATCCTGCGCTTTTGCGGCCAGCTCCCAAAAAAGCGAGTTGAAAAATGGAGCTCAGGGGCACTGCAATTCACAAACCTGCAGAGTTATAAATGATAACTCTCGTCCACAAATATATTGAGGGAAGGCAACGAAGAGGATCTGAAAGCAAGGCAGAATTGCAGGAAACAGATTTCAGGAGGTCAATTCGAATCGCCTTTAAAGCACATGAAAAGCGGCAAAACGTCGACAATGATGCCCTTGGCCAAAAAGGGCGTATGCGTTTTTTCCTGAATATATTCAGGAAAAAACGCATACGCCCTTTTTGGCCAACCAAGCAACCTGGAAAGGCAAATCAGCGCTACAAAGAAGTCTCGCTTCCCATCGGTCAAAAGGGCCATGCGGAAAAAAGTGTCAAAACCAGAAATGCAGGACAGGCCATGGAGAAATGGGAGCCTTGCTACGCTGATGGGCGGGATGTAAATTGCCAACAGCCACTCTGGAGAAGTGTACGGTGTGTCCTGAAACATCGAAAAAACACAGCTTAGAGCGCATAGGGCACTTCCACTCATGGGCGTATAAATTGGGAAAACTAAAAATCAGCAAGACACAGGCACCCCAAAGTTTGGGGCTGCTCTGTTGACAAGAACCTCCACTTCGTGACACCTTAAATATCCCAGGAAAGAGAAAAATGGATAAAGAAGTGGTGGTCCTTATGTACAATGGAATATCACTCAGCCATGAAATCAATGTCATAAGGCTAGTAGCAGCATGATGAGTGGCTTTAGCCACGACGATTCTAAGTGAAATAAGTCATACAGAAAAACACACTTATTATAAGCTATCACTTATAGAGGGAATGTAAAAACCGCTACACTTGAACTGAATTACAAGACAGAACAGAGTCACACGTTTAGAAAACACATTATGGCTTCTTAACGGGAAAGGTGGGGTGGGGTGATGCATAAAACAAGGGTTTCAAATGAGCTCAGATACCGTTCCATAAACCCCATATGTAATAGAAAGACCTACTCCTTGCTCAGTGAACTGGACTCAACACCCCCTATTCACCGCACAAGAATATATCTGACTAGTAAGAATCTTAAAACCTATGTATTGATATCTCTCTGGAAGTGAGTCAAGTGGCTGTAAAGCGGCAGAAACACAGCCGTGAAAAGCAGCTAAACCCCATTATAAAAATAAATTCCTTTTAAAAACCCGTGAAACAAAGACAGTGAAAGAGAGAGAAATTCTTACAAAATTCGTTCAGGGGCTGTGATGCAACCTGGATTGACCATATCTAGACCCACAGCTGGAGGAGACATAAGGGTGGACACTCTCGCGGCTGAGAGGTTTGGTGAGGTTGGGGGAGCAAACGCAGAGCCTTTAAAGTAATACTGCCTGTTACCCATCCCATGGGTCCCAAATCTGCAGGTTCAAGGGCATCTTCCTACCTCGAAAACATGCATGAGAAACCCAGAAGGTGGTACACCGTGTGATTGGGAAAGGTTTCTAAAACGCACCTCATTTCTCATCTCCTTGTGCTCGGGTTCGCCATTCCAGCCGCTTTACTAGCAATCTCCCTCCTTGGAGAATCAGCACCTTTAACCTCCCGTTCCGTACAGCTTGCAATTTGTCCTGAGGATGAACGGGAAGAGGGGGAGCCAATGAGAGACTAGCTCTAGGTGTTGGGACAGGCACAGGTCACTCTATTTTCCCATCAGGAAGAAGAATTAACCACAGGCTCAGCCTGCCGCCCAGAAGCAGAATAGGGCCTGAGGCGATCCTGCGCTTTTGCGGACAGCTCCCAAAAAAGCGAGTTGAAAAATGGAGCTCAGGGGCACTGCAATTCACAAACCTGCAGAGTTATAAATGATAACTCTCGTCCACAAATATATTGAGGGAAGGCACCGAAGAGGATCTGAAAGCAAGGCAGAATTGCAGGAAACAGATTTCAGGAGGTCGATTCGAATCGCCTTTAAAGCACATGAAAAGTGGCAAAACGTCAACAATGATGCCCTTGGCCAAAAAGGGCGTATGCGTTTTTTCCTGAATATATTCAGGAAAAAACGCATACGCCCTTTTCGGCCAACCAAGCAACCTGGAAAGGCAAATCAGCGCTACAAAGAAGTCTCGCTTCCCATCGGTCAAAAGGGCCATGCGGAAAAAAGTGTCAAAACCAGAAATGCAGGACAGGCCATGGAGAAATGGGAGCCTTGCTACGCTGATGGGCGGGATGTAAATTGCCAACAGCCACTCTGGAGAAGTGTACGGTGTGTCCTGAAACATCGAAAAAACACAGCTTAGAGCGCATAGGGCACTTCCACTCATGGGCGTATAAATTGGGAAAACTAAAAATCAGCAAGACACAGGCACCCCAAAGTTTGGGGCTGCTCTGTTGACAAGAACCTCCACTTCGTGACACCTTAAATATCCCAGGAAAGAGAAAAATGGATAAAGAAGTGGTGGTCCTTATGTACAATGGAATATCACTCAGCCATGAAATCAATGTCATAAGGCTAGTAGCAGCATGATGAGTGGCTTTAGCCACGACGATTCTAAGTGAAATAAGTCATACAGAAAAACACACTTATTATAAGCTATCACTTATAGAGGGAATGTAAAAACCGCTACACTTGAACTGAATTACAAGACAGAACAGAGTCACACGTTTAGAAAACACATTATGGCTTCTTAACGGGAAAGGTGGGGTGGGGTGATGCATAAAACAAGGGTTTCAAATGAGCTCAGATACCGTTCCATAAACCCCATATGTAATAGAAAGACCTACTCCTTGCTCAGTGAACTGGACTCAACACCCCCTATTCACCGCACAAGAATATATCTGACTAGTAAGAATCTTAAAACCTATGTATTGATATCTCTCTGGAAGTGAGTCAAGTGGCTGTAAAGCGGCAGAAACACAGCCGTGAAAAGCAGCTAAACCCCATTATAAAAATAAATTCCTTTTAAAAACCCGTGAAACAAAGACAGTGAAAGAGAGAGAAATTCTTACAAAATTCGTTCAGGGGCTGTGATGCAACCTGGATTGACCATATCTAGACCCACAGCTGGAGGAGACATAAGGGTGGACACTGTCGCGGCTGAGAGGTTTGGTGAGGTTGGGGGAGCAAACGCAGAGCCTTTAAAGTAATACTGCCTGTTACCCATCCCATGGGTCCCAAATCTGCAGGTTCAAGGGCATCTTCCTACCTCGAAAACATGCATGAGAAACCCAGAAGGTGGTACACCGTGTGATTGGGAAAGGTTTCTAAAACGCACCTCATTTCTCATCTCCTTGTGCTCGAGTTCGCCATTCCAGCCGCTTTACTAGCAATCTCCCTCCTTGGAGAATCAGCACCTTTAACCTCCCGTTCCGTACAGCTTGCAATTTGTCCTGAGGATGAACGGGAAGAGGGGGAGCCAATGAGAGACTAGCTCTAGGTGTTGGGACAGGCACAGGTCACTCTATTTTCCCATCAGGAAGAAGAATTAACCACAGGCTCAGCCTGCCGCCCAGAAGCAGAATAGGGCCTGAGGCGATCCTGCGCTTTTGCGGACAGCTCCCAAAAAAGCGAGTTGAAAAATGGAGCTCAGGGGCACTGCAATTCACAAACCTGCAGAGTTATAAATGATAACTCTCGTCCACAAATATATTGAGGGAAGGCACCGAAGAGGATCTGAAAGCAAGGCAGAATTGCAGGAAACAGATTTCAGGAGGTCGATTCGAATCGCCTTTAAAGCACATGAAAAGTGGCAAAACGTCAACAATGATGCCCTTGGCCAAAAAGGGCGTATGCGTTTTTTCCTGAATATATTCAGGAAAAAACGCATACGCCCTTTTCGGCCAACCAAGCAACCTGGAAAGGCAAATCAGCGCTACAAAGAAGTCTCGCTTCCCATCGGTCAAAAGGGCCACGCGGAAAAAAGTGTCAAAACCAGAAATGCAGAACAGGCCATGGAGAAATGGGAGCCTTGCTACGCTGATGGGCGGGATGTAAATTGCCAACAGCCACTCTGGAGAAGTGTACGGTGTGTCCTGAAACATCGAAAAAACACAGCTTAGAGCGCATAGGGCACTTCCACTCATGGGCGTATAAATTGGGAAAACTAAAAATCAGCAAGACACAGGCACCCGAAAGTTTAGGGCTGCTCTGTTGACAAGAACCTCCACTTCATGACACCTTAAGTATCCCAGGAAAGAGAAAAATGGATAAAGAAGTGGTGGTCCTTATGTACAATGGAATATCCCTCAGCCATGAAATCAATGTCATAAGGCTAGTAGCAGCATGATGAGTGGCTTTAGCTACGACGATTCTAAGTGAAATAAGTCACACAGAAAAAGACACTTATCATAAGCTATCACTTATAGAGGGAATGTAAAAACCGCTACACTTGAACTGAATTACAAAACAGAACAGAGTCACACGTTTACAAAACACACTATGTCTGCTTAACGGGAAAGGTGGGGTGGGGTGATGCATAAAACAAGGGTTTCAAATGAGCTCAGATACCGTTCCATAAACCCAATATGTAATAGAAAGACCTACTCCTTGCTCAGTGAACTGGACTCAACACCCCCTATTCACCGCACAAGAATATATCTGACTAGTAAGAATCTTAAAACCTATGTATTGATATCTCTCTGGAAGTGAGTCAAGTGGCTGTAAAGCCGCATAAACACAGCCGTGAAAAACAGCTAAACCCCATTATAAAAATAAATTACTTTTAAAAACCCGTGAAACAAAGACAGTGAAAGAGAGAGAATTTCTTACAAAATTCGTTCAGGGGCTGTGATGCAACCTGGATTGACCATATCTAGACCCACAGCTGGATGAGACATAAGGGTGGACACTCTCGGGGCTGAGAGGTTTGGTGAGGTTGGGGGAGCAAACGCAGAGCCTTTAAAGTAATACTGCCTGTTACCCATCCCATGGGTCCCAAATCTCCAGGTTCAAGGGCATCTTCCTACCTCGAAAACATGCATGAGAAACCCAGAAGGTGGTACACCGTGTGATGGGGAAAGGTTTCTAAAACGCACCTCATTTCTCATCTCCTTGTGCTCGGGTTCGCCATTCCAGCCGCTTTACTAGCAATCTCCCTCCTTGGAGAATCAGCACCTTTAACCTCCCGTTCCGTACAGCTTGCAATTTGTCCTGAGGATGAACGGGAAGAGGGGGAGCCAATGAGAGACTAGCTCTAGGTGTTGGGACAGGCACAGGTCACTCTATTTTCCCATCAGGAAGAAGAATTAACCACAGGCTCAGCCTGCCGCCCGGAAGCAGAATAGGGCCTGAGGCGATCCTGCGCTTTTGCGGCCAGCTCCCAAAAAAGCGAGTTGAAAAATGGAGCTCAGGGGCACTGCAATTCACAAACCTGCAGAGTTATAAATGATAACTCTCGTCCACAAATATATTGAGGGAAGGCAACGAAGAGGATCTGAAAGCAAGGCAGAATTGCAGGAAACAGATTTCAGGAGGTCAATTCGAATCGCCTTTAAAGCACATGAAAAGCGGCAAAACGTCGACAATGATGCCCTTGGCCAAAAAGGGCGTATGCGTTTTTTCCTGAATATATTCAGGAAAAAACGCATACGCCCTTTTTGGCCAACCAAGCAACCTGGAAAGGCAAATCAGCGCTACAAAGAAGTCTCGCTTCCCATCGGTCAAAAGGGCCATGCGGAAAAAAGTGTCAAAACCAGAAATGCAGGACAGGCCATGGAGAAATGGGAGCCTTGCTACGCTGATGGGCGGGATGTAAATTGCCAACAGCCACTCTGGAGAAGTGTACGGTGTGTCCTGAAACATCGAAAAAACACAGCTTAGAGCGCATAGGGCACTTCCACTCATGGGCGTATAAATTGGGAAAACTAAAAATCAGCAAGACACAGGCACCCCAAAGTTTGGGGCTGCTCTGTTGACAAGAACCTCCACTTCGTGACACCTTAAATATCCCAGGAAAGAGAAAAATGGATAAAGAAGTGGTGGTCCTTATGTACAATGGAATATCACTCAGCCATGAAATCAATGTCATAAGGCTAGTAGCAGCATGATGAGTGGCTTTAGCCACGACGATTCTAAGTGAAATAAGTCATACAGAAAAACACACTTATTATAAGCTATCACTTATAGAGGGAATGTAAAAACCGCTACACTTGAACTGAATTACAAGACAGAACAGAGTCACACGTTTAGAAAACACATTATGGCTTCTTAACGGGAAAGGTGGGGTGGGGTGATGCATAAAACAAGGGTTTCAAATGAGCTCAGATACCGTTCCATAAACCCCATATGTAATAGAAAGACCTACTCCTTGCTCAGTGAACTGGACTCAACACCCCCTATTCACCGCACAAGAATATATCTGACTAGTAAGAATCTTAAAACCTATGTATTGATATCTCTCTGGAAGTGAGTCAAGTGGCTGTAAAGCGGCAGAAACACAGCCGTGAAAAGCAGCTAAACCCCATTATAAAAATAAATTCCTTTTAAAAACCCGTGAAACAAAGACAGTGAAAGAGAGAGAAATTCTTACAAAATTCGTTCAGGGGCTGTGATGCAACCTGGATTGACCATATCTAGACCCACAGCTGGAGGAGACATAAGGGTGGACACTCTCGCGGCTGAGAGGTTTGGTGAGGTTGGGGGAGCAAACGCAGAGCCTTTAAAGTAATACTGCCTGTTACCCATCCCATGGGTCCCCCATATCTGCAGGTTCAAGGGCATCTTCCTACCTCGAAAACATGCATGAGAAACCCAGAAGGTGGTACACCGTGTGATTGGGAAAGGTTTCTAAAACGCACCTCATTTCTCATCTCCTTGTGCTCGGGTTCGCCATTCCAGCCGCTTTACTAGCAATCTCCCTCCTTGGAGAATCAGCACCTTTAACCTCCCGTTCCGTACAGCTTGCAATTTGTCCTGAGGATGAACGGGAAGAGGGGGAGCCAATGAGAGACTAGCTCTAGGTGTTGGGACAGGCACAGGTCACTCTATTTTCCCATCAGGAAGAAGAATTAACCACAGGCTCAGCCTGCCGCCCAGAAGCAGAATAGGGCCTGAGGCGATCCTGCGCTTTTGCGGACAGCTCCCAAAAAAGCGAGTTGAAAAATGGAGCTCAGGGGCACTGCAATTCACAAACCTGCAGAGTTATAAATGATAACTCTCGTCCACAAATATATTGAGGGAAGGCACCGAAGAGGATCTGAAAGCAAGGCAGAATTGCAGGAAACAGATTTCAGGAGGTCGATTCGAATCGCCTTTAAAGCACATGAAAAGTGGCAAAACGTCGACAATGATGCCCTTGGCCAAAAAGGGCGTATGCGTTTTTTCCTGAATATATTCAGGAAAAAACGCATACGCCCTTTTCGGCCAACCAAGCAACCTGGAAAGGCAAATCAGCGTTACAAAGAAGTCTCGCTTCCCATCGGTCAAAAGGGCCACGCGGAAAAAAGTGTCAAAACCAGAAATGCAGAACAGGCCATGGAGAAATGGGAGCCTTGCTACGCTGATGGGCGGGATGTAAATTGCCAACAGCCACTCTGGAGAAGTGTACGGTGTGTCCTGAAACATCAAAAAAACACAGCTTAGAGCGCATAGGGCACTTCCACTCATGGGCGTATAAATTGGGAAAACTAAAAATCAGCAAGACACAGGCACCCGAAAGTTTAGGGCTGCTCTGTTGACAAGAACCTCCACTTCATGACACCTTAAGTATCCCAGGAAAGAGAAAAATGGATAAAGAAGTGGTGGTCCTTATGTACAATGGAATATCCCTCAGCCATGAAATCAATGTCATAAGGCTAGTAGCAGCATGATGAGTGGCTTTAGCTACGACGATTCTAAGTGAAATAAGTCACACAGAAAAAGACACTTATCATAAGCTATCACTTATAGAGGGAATGTAAAAACCGCTACACTTGAACTGAATTACAAAACAGAACAGAGTCACACGTTTACAAAACACACTATGTCTGCTTAACGGGAAAGGTGGGGTGGGGTGATGCATAAAACAAGGGTTTCAAATGAGCTCAGATACCGTTCCATAAACCCAATATGTAATAGAAAGACCTACTCCTTGCTCAGTGAACTGGACTCAACACCCCCTATTCACCGCACAAGAATATATCTGACTAGTAAGAATCTTAAAACCTATGTATTGATATCTCTCTGGAAGTGAGTCAAGTGGCTGTAAAGCCGCATAAACACAGCCGTGAAAAACAGCTAAACCCCATTATAAAAATAAATTACTTTTAAAAACCCGTGAAACAAAGACAGTGAAAGAGAGAGAATTTCTTACAAAATTCGTTCAGGGGCTGTGATGCAACCTGGATTGACCATATCTAGACCCACAGCTGGATGAGACATAAGGGTGGACACTCTCGGGGCTGAGAGGTTTGGTGAGGTTGGGGGAGCAAACGCAGAGCCTTTAAAGTAATACTGCCTGTTACCCATCCCATGGGTCCCAAATCTCCAGGTTCAAGGGCATCTTCCTACCTCGAAAACATGCATGAGAAACCCAGAAGGTGGTACACCGTGTGATCGGGAAAGGTTTCTAAAACGCACCTCATTTCTCATCTCCTTGTGCTCGGGTTCGCCATTCCAGCCGCTTTACTAGCAATCTCCCTCCTTGGAGAATCAGCACCTTTAACCTCCCGTTCCGTACAGCTTGCAATTTGTCCTGAGGATGAACGGGAAGAGGGGGAGCCAATGAGAGACTAGCTCTAGGTGTTGGGACAGGCACAGGTCACTCTATTTTCCCATCAGGAAGAAGAATTAACCACAGGCTCAGCCTGCCGCCCGGAAGCAGAATAGGGCCTGAGGCGATCCTGCGCTTTTGCGGCCAGCTCCCAAAAAAGCGAGTTGAAAAATGGAGCTCAGGGGCACTGCAATTCACAAACCTGCAGAGTTATAAATGATAACTCTCGTCCACAAATATATTGAGGGAAGGCAACGAAGAGGATCTGAAAGCAAGGCAGAATTGCAGGAAACAGATTTCAGGAGGTCGATTCGAATCGCCTTTAAAGCACATGAAAAGCGGCAAAACGTCGACAATGATGCCCTTGGCCAAAAAGGGCGTATGCGTTTTTTCCTGAATATATTCAGGAAAAAACGCATACGCCCTTTTTGGCCAACCAAGCAACCTGGAAAGGCAAATCAGCACTACAAAGAAGTCTCGCTTCCCATCGGTCAAAAGGGCCATGCGGAAAAAAGTGTCAAAACCAGAAATGCAGGACAGGCCATGGAGAAATGGGAGCCTTGCTACGCTGATGGGCGGGATGTAAATTGCCAACAGCCACTCTGGAGAAGTGTACGGTGTGTCCTGAAACATCGAAAAAACACAGCTTAGAGCGCATAGGGCACTTCCACTCATGGGCGTATAAATTGGGAAAACTAAAAATCAGCAAGACACAGGCACCCCAAAGTTTGGGGCTGCTCTGTTGACAAGAACCTCCACTTCGTGACACCTTAAATATCCCAGGAAAGAGAAAAATGGATAAAGAAGTGGTGGTCCTTATGTACAATGGAACATCCCTCAGCCATGAAATCAATGTCATAAGGCTAGTAGCAGCATGATGAGTGGCTTTAGCCACGACGATTCTAAGTGAAATAAGTCATACAGAAAAACACACTTATTATAAGCTATCACTTATAGAGGGAATGTAAAAACCGCTACACTTGAACTGAATTACAAGACAGAACAGAGTCACACGTTTAGAAAACACATTATGGCTTCTTAACGGGAAAGGTGGGGTGGGGTGATGCATAAAACAAGGGTTTCAAATGAGCTCAGATACCGTTCCATAAACCCAATATGTAATAGAAAGACCTACTCCTTGCTCAGTGAACTGGACTCAACACCCCCTATTCACCGCACAAGAATATATCTGACTAGTAAGAATCTTAAAACCTATGTATTGATATCTCTCTGGAAGTGAGTCAAGTGGCTGTAAAGCGGCAGAAACACAGCCGTGAAAAGCAGCTAAACCCCATTATAAAAATAAATTCCTTTTAAAAACCCGTGAAACAAAGACAGTGAAAGAGAGAGAAATTCTTACAAAATTCGTTCAGGGGCTGTGATGCAACCTGGATTGACCATATCTAGACCCACAGCTGGAGGAGACATAAGGGTGGACACTCTCGCGGCTGAGAGGTTTGGTGAGGTTGGGGGAGCAAACGCAGAGCCTTTAAAGTAATACTGCCTGTTACCCATCCCATGGGTCCCCCATATCTGCAGGTTCAAGGGCATCTTCCTACCTCGAAAACATGCATGAGAAACCCAGAAGGTGGTACACCGTGTGATTGGGAAAGGTTTCTAAAACGCACCTCATTTCTCATCTCCTTGTGCTCGGGTTCGCCATTCCAGCCGCTTTACTAGCAATCTCCCTCCTTGGAGAATCAGCACCTTTAACCTCCCGTTCCGTACAGCTTGCAATTTGTCCTGAGGATGAACGGGAAGAGGGGGAGCCAATGAGAGACTAGCTCTAGGTGTTGGGACAGGCACAGGTCACTCTATTTTCCCATCAGGAAGAAGAATTAACCACAGGCTCAGCCTGCCGCCCAGAAGCAGAATAGGGCCTGAGGCGATCCTGCGCTTTTGCGGACAGCTCCCAAAAAAGCGAGTTGAAAAATGGAGCTCAGGGGCACTGCAATTCACAAACCTGCAGAATTATAAATGATAACTCTCGTCCACAAATATATTGAGGGAAGGCACCGAAGAGGATCTGAAAGCAAGGCAGAATTGCAGGAAACAGATTTCAGGAGGTCGATTCGAATCGCCTTTAAAGCACATGAAAAGTGGCAAAACGTCGACAATGATGCCCTTGGCCAAAAAGGGCGTATGCGTTTTTTCCTGAATATATTCAGGAAAAAACGCATACGCCCTTTTCGGCCAACCAAGCAACCTGGAAAGGCAAATCAGCGCTACAAAGAAGTCTCGCTTCCCATCGGTCAAAAGGGCCACGCGGAAAAAAGTGTCAAAACCAGAAATGCAGAACAGGCCATGGAGAAATGGGAGCCTTGCTACGCTGATGGGCGGGATGTAAATTGCCAACAGCCACTCTGGAGAAGTGTACGGTGTGTCCTGAAACATCAAAAAAACACAGCTTAGAGCGCATAGGGCACTTCCACTCATGGGCGTATAAATTGGGAAAACTAAAAATCAGCAAGACACAGGCACCCGAAAGTTTAGGGCTGCTCTGTTGACAAGAACCTCCACTTCATGACACCTTAAGTATCCCAGGAAAGAGAAAAATGGATAAAGAAGTGGTGGTCCTTATGTACAATGGAATATCCCTCAGCCATGAAATCAATGTCATAAGGCTAGTAGCAGCATGATGAGTGGCTTTAGCTACGACGATTCTAAGTGAAATAAGTCACACAGAAAAAGACACTTATCATAAGCTATCACTTATAGAGGGAATGTAAAAACCGCTACACTTGAACTGAATTACAAAACAGAACAGAGTCACACGTTTACAAAACACACTATGTCTGCTTAACGGGAAAGGTGGGGTGGGGTGATGCATAAAACAAGGGTTTCAAATGAGCTCAGATACCGTTCCATAAACCCAATATGTAATAGAAAGACCTACTCCTTGCTCAGTGAACTGGACTCAACACCCCCTATTCACCGCACAAGAATATATCTGACTAGTAAGAATCTTAAAACCTATGTATTGATATCTCTCTGGAAGTGAGTCAAGTGGCTGTAAAGCCGCATAAACACAGCCGTGAAAAACAGCTAAACCCCATTATAAAAATAAATTACTTTTAAAAACCCGTGAAACAAAGACAGTGAAAGAGAGAGAATTTCTTACAAAATTCGTTCAGGGGCTGTGATGCAACCTGGATTGACCATATCTAGACCCACAGCTGGATGAGACATAAGGGTGGACACTCTCGGGGCTGAGAGGTTTGGTGAGGTTGGGGGAGCAAACGCAGAGCCTTTAAAGTAATACTGCCTGTTACCCATCCCATGGGTCCCAAATCTCCAGGTTCAAGGGCATCTTCCTACCTCGAAAACATGCATGAGAAACCCAGAAGGTGGTACACCGTGTGATCGGGAAAGGTTTCTAAAACGCACCTCATTTCTCATCTCCTTGTGCTCGGGTTCGCCATTCCAGCCGCTTTACTAGCAATCTCCCTCCTTGGAGAATCAGCACCTTTAACCTCCCGTTCCGTACAGCTTGCAATTTGTCCTGAGGATGAACGGGAAGAGGGGGAGCCAATGAGAGACTAGCTCTAGGTGTTGGGACAGGCACAGGTCACTCTATTTTCCCATCAGGAAGAAGAATTAACCACAGGCTCAGCCTGCCGCCCGGAAGCAGAATAGGGCCTGAGGCGATCCTGCGCTTTTGCGGCCAGCTCCCAAAAAAGCGAGTTGAAAAATGGAGCTCAGGGGCACTGCAATTCACAAACCTGCAGAGTTATAAATGATAACTCTCGTCCACAAATATATTGAGGGAAGGCAACGAAGAGGATCTGAAAGCAAGGCAGAATTGCAGGAAACAGATTTCAGGAGGTCGATTCGAATCGCCTTTAAAGCACATGAAAAGCGGCAAAACGTCGACAATGATGCCCTTGGCCAAAAAGGGCGTATGCGTTTTTTCCTGAATATATTCAGGAAAAAACGCATACGCCCTTTTCGGCCAACCAAGCAACCTGGAAAGGCAAATCAGCGCTACAAAGAAGTCTCGCTTCCCATCGGTCAAAAGGGCCACGCGGAAAAAAGTGTCAAAACCAGAAATGCAGGACAGGCCATGGAGAAATGGGAGCCTTGCTACGCTGATGGGCGGGATGTAAATTGCCAACAGCCACTCTGGAGAAGTGTACGGTGTGTCCTGAAACATCGAAAAAACACAGCTTAGAGCGCATAGGGCACTTCCACTCATGGGCGTATAAATTGGGAAAACTAAAAATCAGCAAGACACAGGCACCCCAAAGTTTGGGGCTGCTCTGTTGACAAGAACCTCCACTTCGTGACACCTTAAATATCCCAGGAAAGAGAAAAATGGATAAAGAAGTGGTGGTCCTTATGTACAATGGAATATCCCTCAGCCATGAAATCAATGTCATAAGGCTAGTAGCAGCATGATGAGTGGCTTTAGCCACGACGATTCTAAGTGAAATAAGTCATACAGAAAAACACACTTATTATAAGCTATCACTTATAGAGGGAATGTAAAAACCGCTACACTTGAACTGAATTACAAGACAGAACAGAGTCACACGTTTAGAAAACACATTATGGCTTCTTAACGGGAAAGGTGGGGTGGGGTGATGCATAAAACAAGGGTTTCAAATGAGCTCAGATACCGTTCCATAAACCCCATATGTAATAGAAAGACCTACTCCTTGCTCAGTGAACTGGACTCAACACCCCCTATTCACCGCACAAGAATATATCTGACTAGTAAGAATCTTAAAACCTATGTATTGATATCTCTCTGGAAGTGAGTCAAGTGGCTGTAAAGCGGCAGAAACACAGCCGTGAAAAGCAGCTAAACCCCATTATAAAAATAAATTCCTTTTAAAAACCCGTGAAACAAAGACAGTGAAAGAGAGAGAAATTCTTACAAAATTCGTTCAGGGGCTGTGATGCAACCTGGATTGACCATATCTAGACCCACAGCTGGAGGAGACATAAGGGTGGACACTCTCGCGGCTGAGAGGTTTGGTGAGGTTGGGGGAGCAAACGCAGAGCCTTTAAAGTAATACTGCCTGTTACCCATCCCATGGGTCCCAAATCTGCAGGTTCAAGGGCATCTTCCTACCTCGAAAACATGCATGAGAAACCCAGAAGGTGGTACACCGTGTGATTGGGAAAGGTTTCTAAAACGCACCTCATTTCTCATCTCCTTGTGCTCGGGTTCGCCATTCCAGCCGCTTTACTAGCAATCTCCCTCCTTGGAGAATCAGCACCTTTAACCTCCCGTTCCGTACAGCTTGCAATTTGTCCTGAGGATGAACGGGAAGAGGGGGAGCCAATGAGAGACTAGCTCTAGGTGTTGGGACAGGCACAGGTCACTCTATTTTCCCATCAGGAAGAAGAATTAACCACAGGCTCAGCCTGCCGCCCAGAAGCAGAATAGGGCCTGAGGCGATCCTGCGCTTTTGCGGACAGCTCCCAAAAAAGCGAGTTGAAAAATGGAGCTCAGGGGCACTGCAATTCACAAACCTGCAGAGTTATAAATGATAACTCTCGTCCACAAATATATTGAGGGAAGGCACCGAAGAGGATCTGAAAGCAAGGCAGAATTGCAGGAAACAGATTTCAGGAGGTCGATTCGAATCGCCTTTAAAGCACATGAAAAGTGGCAAAACGTCGACAATGATGCCCATGGCCAAAAAGGGCGTATGCGTTTTTTCCTGAATATATTCAGGAAAAAACGCATACGCCCTTTTTGGCCAACCAAGCAACCTGGAAAGGCAAATCAGCGCTACAAAGAAGTCTCGCTTCCCATCGGTCAAAAGGGCCACGCGGAAAAAAGTGTCAAAACCAGAAATGCAGAACAGGCCATGGAGAAATGGGAGCCTTGCTACGCTGATGGGCGGGATGTAAATTGCCAACAGCCACTCTGGAGAAGTGTACGGTGTGTCCTGAAACATCAAAAAAACACAGCTTAGAGCGCATAGGGCACTTCCACTCATGAGCGTATAAATTGGGAAAACTAAAAATCAGCAAGACACAGGCACCCGAAAGTTTAGGGCTGCTCTGTTGACAAGAACCTCCACTTCATGACACCTTAAGTATCCCAGGAAAGAGAAAAATGGATAAAGAAGTGGTGGTCCTTATGTACAATGGAATATCCCTCAGCCATGAAATCAATGTCATAAGGCTAGTAGCAGCATGATGAGTGGCTTTAGCTACGACGATTCTAAGTGAAATAAGTCACACAGAAAAAGACACTTATCATAAGCTATCACTTATAGAGGGAATGTAAAAACCGCTACACTTGAACTGAATTACAAAACAGAACAGAGTCACACGTTTACAAAACACACTATGTCTGCTTAACGGGAAAGGTGGGGTGGGGTGATGCATAAAACAAGGGTTTCAAATGAGCTCAGATACCGTTCCATAAACCCAATATGTAATAGAAAGACCTACTCCTTGCTCAGTGAACTGGACTCAACACCCCCTATTCACCGCACAAGAATATATCTGACTAGTAAGAATCTTAAAACCTATGTATTGATATCTCTCTGGAAGTGAGTCAAGTGGCTGTAAAGCCGCATAAACACAGCCGTGAAAAACAGCTAAACCCCATTATAAAAATAAATTACTTTTAAAAACCCGTGAAACAAAGACAGTGAAAGAGAGAGAATTTCTTACAAAATTCGTTCAGGGGCTGTGATGCAACCTGGATTGACCATATCTAGACCCACAGCTGGATGAGACATAAGGGTGGACACTCTCGGGGCTGAGAGGTTTGGTGAGGTTGGGGGAGCAAACGCAGAGCCTTTAAAGTAATACTGCCTGTTACCCATCCCATGGGTCCCAAATCTCCAGGTTCAAGGGCATCTTCCTACCTCGAAAACATGCATGAGAAACCCAGAAGGTGGTACACCGTGTGATGGGGAAAGGTTTCTAAAACGCACCTCATTTCTCATCTCCTTGTGCTCGGGTTCGCCATTCCAGCCGCTTTACTAGCAATCTCCCTCCTTGGAGAATCAGCACCTTTAACCTCCCGTTCCGTACAGCTTGCAATTTGTCCTGAGGATGAACGGGAAGAGGGGGAGCCAATGAGAGACTAGCTCTAGGTGTTGGGACAGGCACAGGTCACTCTATTTTCCCATCAGGAAGAAGAATTAACCACAGGCTCAGCCTGCCGCCCGGAAGCAGAATAGGGCCTGAGGCGATCCTGCGCTTTTGCGGCCAGCTCCCAAAAAAGCGAGTTGAAAAATGGAGCTCAGGGGCACTGCAATTCACAAACCTGCAGAGTTATAAATGATAACTCTCGTCCACAAATATATTGAGGGAAGGCAACGAAGAGGATCTGAAAGCAAGGCAGAATTGCAGGAAACAGATTTCAGGAGGTCGATTCGAATCGCCTTTAAAGCACATGAAAAGCGGCAAAACGTCGACAATGATGCCCTTGGCCAAAAAGGGCGTATGCGTTTTTTCCTGAATATATTCAGGAAAAAACGCATACGCCCTTTTTGGCCAACCAAGCAACCTGGAAAGGCAAATCAGCGCTACAAAGAAGTCTCGCTTCCCATCGGTCAAAAGGGCCATGCGGAAAAAAGTGTCAAAACCAGAAATGCAGGACAGGCCATGGAGAAATGGGAGCCTTGCTACGCTGATGGGCGGGATGTAAATTGCCAACAGCCACTCTGGAGAAGTGTACGGTGTGTCCTGAAACATCGAAAAAACACAGCTTAGAGCGCATAGGGCACTTCCACTCATGGGCGTATAAATTGGGAAAACTAAAAATCAGCAAGACACAGGCACCCGAAAGTTTAGGGCTGCTCTGTTGACAAGAACCTCCACTTCATGACACCTTAAATATCCCAGGAAAGAGAAAAATGGATAAAGAAGTGGTGGTCCTTATGTACAATGGAATATCCCTCAGCCATGAAATCAATGTCATAAGGCTAGTAGCAGCATGATGAGTGGCTTTAGCCACGACGATTCTAAGTGAAATAAGTCATACAGAAAAACACACTTATTATAAGCTATCACTTATAGAGGGAATGTAAAAACCGCTACACTTGAACTGAATTACAAGACAGAACAGAGTCACACGTTTAGAAAACACATTATGGCTTCTTAACGGGAAAGGTGGGGTGGGGTGATGCATAAAACAAGGGTTTCAAATGAGCTCAGATACCGTTCCATAAACCCCATATGTAATAGAAAGACCTACTCCTTGCTCAGTGAACTGGACTCAACACCCCCTATTCACCGCACAAGAATATATCTGACTAGTAAGAATCTTAAAACCTATGTATTGATATCTCTCTGGAAGTGAGTCAAGTGGCTGTAAAGCGGCAGAAACACAGCCATGAAAAGCAGCTAAACCCCATTATAAAAATAAATTCCTTTTAAAAACCCGTGAAACAAAGACAGTGAAAGAGAGAGAAATTCTTACAAAATTCGTTCAGGGGCTGTGATGCAACCTGGATTGACCATATCTAGACCCACAGCTGGAGGAGACATAAGGGTGGACACTCTCGCGGCTGAGAGGTTTGGTGAGGTTGGGGGAGCAAACGCAGAGCCTTTAAAGTAATACTGCCTGTTACCCATCCCATGGGTCCCAAATCTGCAGGTTCAAGGGCATCTTCCTACCTCGAAAACATGCATGAGAAACCCAGAAGGTGGTACACCGTGTGATCGGGAAAGGTTTCTAAAACGCACCTCATTTCTCATCTCCTTGTGCTCGGGTTCGCCATTCCAGCCGCTTTACTAGCAATCTCCCTCCTTGGAGAATCAGCACCTTTAACCTCCCGTTCCGTACAGCTTGCAATTTGTCCTGAGGATGAACGGGAAGAGGGGGAGCCAATGAGAGACTAGCTCTAGGTGTTGGGACAGGCACAGGTCACTCTATTTTCCCATCAGGAAGAAGAATTAACCACAGGCTCAGCCTGCCGCCCAGAAGCAGAATAGGGCCTGAGGCGATCCTGCGCTTTTGCGGACAGCTCCCAAAAAAGCGAGTTGAAAAATGGAGCTCAGGGGCACTGCAATTCACAAACCTGCAGAGTTATAAATGATAACTCTCGTCCACAAATATATTGAGGGAAGGCACCGAAGAGGATCTGAAAGCAAGGCAGAATTGCAGGAAACAGATTTCAGGAGGTCGATTCGAATCGCCTTTAAAGCACATGAAAAGCGGCAAAACGTCAACAATGATGCCCTTGGCCAAAAAGGGCGTATGCGTTTTTTCCTGAATATATTCAGGAAAAAACGCATACGCCCTTTTCGGCCAACCAAGCAACCTGGAAAGGCAAATCAGCGCTACAAAGAAGTCTCGCTTCCCATCGGTCAAAAGGGCCACGCGGAAAAAAGTGTCAAAACCAGAAATGCAGAACAGGCCATGGAGAAATGGGAGCCTTGCTACGCTGATGGGCGGGATGTAAATTGCCAACAGCCACTCTGGAGAAGTGTACGGTGTGTCCTGAAACATCAAAAAAACACAGCTTAGAGCGCATAGGGCACTTCCACTCATGGGCGTATAAATTGGGAAAACTAAAAATCAGCAAGACACAGGCACCCGAAAGTTTAGGGCTGCTCTGTTGACAAGAACCTCCACTTCATGACACCTTAAGTATCCCAGGAAAGAGAAAAATGGATAAAGAAGTGGTGGTCCTTATGTACAATGGAATATCCCTCAGCCATGAAATCAATGTCATAAGGCTAGTAGCAGCATGATGAGTGGCTTTAGCTACGACGATTCTAAGTGAAATAAGTCACACAGAAAAAGACACTTATCATAAGCTATCACTTATAGAGGGAATGTAAAAACCGCTACACTTGAACTGAATTACAAAACAGAACAGAGTCACACGTTTACAAAACACACTATGTCTGCTTAACGGGAAAGGTGGGGTGGGGTGATGCATAAAACAAGGGTTTCAAATGAGCTCAGATACCGTTCCATAAACCCAATATGTAATAGAAAGACCTACTCCTTGCTCAGTGAACTGGACTCAACACCCCCTATTCACCGCACAAGAATATATCTGACTAGTAAGAATCTTAAAACCTATGTATTGATATCTCTCTGGAAGTGAGTCAAGTGGCTGTAAAGCCGCATAAACACAGCCGTGAAAAACAGCTAAACCCCATTATAAAAATAAATTACTTTTAAAAACCCGTGAAACAAAGACAGTGAAAGAGAGAGAATTTCTTACAAAATTCGTTCAGGGGCTGTGATGCAACCTGGATTGACCATATCTAGACCCACAGCTGGATGAGACATAAGGGTGGACACTCTCGGGGCTGAGAGGTTTGGTGAGGTTGGGGGAGCAAACGCAGAGCCTTTAAAGTAATACTGCCTGTTACCCATCCCATGGGTCCCAAATCTCCAGGTTCAAGGGCATCTTCCTACCTCGAAAACATGCATGAGAAACCCAGAAGGTGGTACACCGTGTGATGGGGAAAGGTTTCTAAAACGCACCTCATTTCTCATCTCCTTGTGCTCGGGTTCGCCATTCCAGCCGCTTTACTAGCAATCTCCCTCCTTGGAGAATCAGCACCTTTAACCTCCCGTTCCGTACAGCTTGCAATTTGTCCTGAGGATGAACGGGAAGAGGGGGAGCCAATGAGAGACTAGCTCTAGGTGTTGGGACAGGCACAGGTCACTCTATTTTCCCATCAGGAAGAAGAATTAACCACAGGCTCAGCCTGCCGCCCGGAAGCAGAATAGGGCCTGAGGCGATCCTGCGCTTTTGCGGCCAGCTCCCAAAAAAGCGAGTTGAAAAATGGAGCTCAGGGGCACTGCAATTCACAAACCTGCAGAGTTATAAATGATAACTCTTGTCCACAAATATATTGAGGGAAGGCAACGAAGAGGATCTGAAAGCAAGGCAGAATTGCAGGAAACAGATTTCAGGAGGTCGATTCGAATCGCCTTTAAAGCACATGAAAAGCGGCAAAACGTCGACAATGATGCCCTTGGCCAAAAAGGGCGTATGCGTTTTTTCCTGAATATATTCAGGAAAAAACGCATACGCCCTTTTTGGCCAACCAAGCAACCTGGAAAGGCAAATCAGCGCTACAAAGAAGTCTCGCTTCCCATCGGTCAAAAGGGCCATGCGGAAAAAAGTGTCAAAACCAGAAATGCAGGACAGGCCATGGAGAAATGGGAGCCTTGCTACGCTGATGGGCGGGATGTAAATTGCCAACAGCCACTCTGGAGAAGTGTACGGTGTGTCCTGAAACATCGAAAAAACACAGCTTAGAGCGCATAGGGCACTTCCACTCATGGGCGTATAAATTGGGAAAACTAAAAATCAGCAAGACACAGGCACCCGAAAGTTTAGGGCTGCTCTGTTGACAAGAACCTCCACTTCATGACACCTTAAATATCCCAGGAAAGAGAAAAATGGATAAAGAAGTGGTGGTCCTTATGTACAATGGAATATCCCTCAGCCATGAAATCAATGTCATAAGGCTAGTAGCAGCATGATGAGTGGCTTTAGCTACGACGATTCTAAGTGAAATAAGTCACACAGAAAAAGACACTTATCATAAGCTATCACTTATAGAGGGAATGTAAAAACCGCTACACTTGAACTGAATTACAAAACAGAACAGAGTCACACGTTTACAAAACACACTATGTCTGCTTAACGGGAAAGGTGGGGTGGGGTGATGCATAAAACAAGGGTTTCAAATGAGCTCAGATACCGTTCCATAAACCCAATATGTAATAGAAAGACCTACTCCTTGCTCAGTGAACTGGACTCAACACCCCCTATTCACCGCACAAGAATATATCTGACTAGTAAGAATCTTAAAACCTATGTATTGATATCTCTCTGGAAGTGAGTCAAGTGGCTGTAAAGCCGCATAAACACAGCCGTGAAAAACAGCTAAACCCCATTATAAAAATAAATTACTTTTAAAAACCCGTGAAACAAAGACAGTGAAAGAGAGAGAATTTCTTACAAAATTCGTTCAGGGGCTGTGATGCAACCTGGATTGACCATATCTAGACCCACAGCTGGATGAGACATAAGGGTGGACACTCTCGGGGCTGAGAGGTTTGGTGAGGTTGGGGGAGCAAACGCAGAGCCTTTAAAGTAATACTGCCTGTTACCCATCCCATGGGTCCCAAATCTCCAGGTTCAAGGGCATCTTCCTACCTCGAAAACATGCATGAGAAACCCAGAAGGTGGTACACCGTGTGATCGGGAAAGGTTTCTAAAACGCACCTCATTTCTCATCTCCTTGTGCTCGGGTTCGCCATTCCAGCCGCTTTACTAGCAATCTCCCTCCTTGGAGAATCAGCACCTTTAACCTCCCGTTCCGTACAGCTTGCAATTTGTCCTGAGGATGAACGGGAAGAGGGGGAGCCAATGAGAGACTAGCTCTAGGTGTTGGGACAGGCACAGGTCACTCTATTTTCCCATCAGGAAGAAGAATTAACCACAGGCTCAGCCTGCCGCCCGGAAGCAGAATAGGGCCTGAGGCGATCCTGCGCTTTTGCGGCCAGCTCCCAAAAAAGCGAGTTGAAAAATGGAGCTCAGGGGCACTGCAATTCACAAACCTGCAGAGTTATAAATGATAACTCTCGTCCACAAATATATTGAGGGAAGACAACGAAGAGGATCTGAAAGCAAGGCAGAATTGCAGGAAACAGATTTCAGGAGGTCGATTCGAATCGCCTTTAAAGCACATGAAAAGCGGCAAAACGTCGACAATGATGCCCTTGGCCAAAAAGGGCGTATGCGTTTTTTCCTGAATATATTCAGGAAAAAACGCATACGCCCTTTTTGGCCAACCAAGCAACCTGGAAAGGCAAATCAGCGCTACAAAGAAGTCTCGCTTCCCATCGGTCAAAAGGGCCATGCGGAAAAAAGTGTCAAAACCAGAAATGCAGGACAGGCCATGGAGAAATGGGAGCCTTGCTACGCTGATGGGCGGGATGTAAATTGCCAACAGCCACTCTGGAGAAGTGTACGGTGTGTCCTGAAACATCGAAAAAACACAGCTTAGAGCGCATAGGGCACTTCCACTCATGGGCGTATAAATTGGGAAAACTAAAAATCAGCAAGACACAGGCACCCGAAAGTTTAGGGCTGCTCTGTTGACAAGAACCTCCACTTCATGACACCTTAAATATCCCAGGAAAGAGAAAAATGGATAAAGAAGTGGTGGTCCTTATGTACAATGGAATATCCCTCAGCCATGAAATCAATGTCATAAGGCTAGTAGCAGCATGATGAGTGGCTTTAGCTACGACGATTCTAAGTGAAATAAGTCACACAGAAAAAGACACTTATCATAAGCTATCACTTATAGAGGGAATGTAAAAACCGCTACACTTGAACTGAATTACAAAACAGAACAGAGTCACACGTTTACAAAACACACTATGTCTGCTTAACGGGAAAGGTGGGGTGGGGTGATGCATAAAACAAGGGTTTCAAATGAGCTCAGATACCGTTCCATAAACCCAATATGTAATAGAAAGACCTACTCCTTGCTCAGTGAACTGGACTCAACACCCCCTATTCACCGCACAAGAATATATCTGACTAGTAAGAATCTTAAAACCTATGTATTGATATCTCTCTGGAAGTGAGTCAAGTGGCTGTAAAGCCGCATAAACACAGCCGTGAAAAACAGCTAAACCCCATTATAAAAATAAATTACTTTTAAAAACCCGTGAAACAAAGACAGTGAAAGAGAGAGAATTTCTTACAAAATTCGTTCAGGGGCTGTGATGCAACCTGGATTGACCATATCTAGACCCACAGCTGGATGAGACATAAGGGTGGACACTCTCGGGGCTGAGAGGTTTGGTGAGGTTGGGGGAGCAAACGCAGAGCCTTTAAAGTAATACTGCCTGTTACCCATCCCATGGGTCCCAAATCTCCAGGTTCAAGGGCATCTTCCTACCTCGAAAACATGCATGAGAAACCCAGAAGGTGGTACACCGTGTGATCGGGAAAGGTTTCTAAAACGCACCTCATTTCTCATCTCCTTGTGCTCGGGTTCGCCATTCCAGCCGCTTTACTAGCAATCTCCCTCCTTGGAGAATCAGCACCTTTAACCTCCCGTTCCGTACAGCTTGCAATTTGTCCTGAGGATGAACGGGAAGAGGGGGAGCCAATGAGAGACTAGCTCTAGGTGTTGGGACAGGCACAGGTCACTCTATTTTCCCATCAGGAAGAAGAATTAACCACAGGCTCAGCCTGCCGCCCGGAAGCAGAATAGGGCCTGAGGCGATCCTGCGCTTTTGCGGCCAGCTCCCAAAAAAGCGAGTTGAAAAATGGAGCTCAGGGGCACTGCAATTCACAAACCTGCAGAGTTATAAATGATAACTCTCGTCCACAAATATATTGAGGGAAGACAACGAAGAGGATCTGAAAGCAAGGCAGAATTGCAGGAAACAGATTTCAGGAGGTCGATTCGAATCGCCTTTAAAGCACATGAAAAGCGGCAAAACGTCGACAATGATGCCCTTGGCCAAAAAGGGCGTATGCGTTTTTTCCTGAATATATTCAGGAAAAAACGCATACGCCCTTTTTGGCCAACCAAGCAACCTGGAAAGGCAAATCAGCGCTACAAAGAAGTCTCGCTTCCCATCGGTCAAAAGGGCCATGCGGAAAAAAGTGTCAAAACCAGAAATGCAGGACAGGCCATGGAGAAATGGGAGCCTTGCTACGCTGATGGGCGGGATGTAAATTGCCAACAGCCACTCTGGAGAAGTGTACGGTGTGTCCTGAAACATCGAAAAAACACAGCTTAGAGCGCATAGGGCACTTCCACTCATGGGCGTATAAATTGGGAAAACTAAAAATCAGCAAGACACAGGCACCCGAAAGTTTAGGGCTGCTCTGTTGACAAGAACCTCCACTTCATGACACCTTAAGTATCCCAGGAAAGAGAAAAATGGATAAAGAAGTGGTGGTCCTTATGTACAATGGAATATCCCTCAGCCATGAAATCAATGTCATAAGGCTAGTAGCAGCATGATGAGTGGCTTTAGCTACGACGATTCTAAGTGAAATAAGTCACACAGAAAAAGACACTTATCATAAGCTATCACTTATAGAGGGAATGTAAAAACCGCTACACTTGAACTGAATTACAAAACAGAACAGAGTCACACGTTTACAAAACACACTATGTCTGCTTAACGGGAAAGGTGGGGTGGGGTGATGCATAAAACAAGGGTTTCAAATGAGCTCAGATACCGTTCCATAAACCCAATATGTAATAGAAAGACCTACTCCTTGCTCAGTGAACTGGACTCAACACCCCCTATTCACCGCACAAGAATATATCTGACTAGTAAGAATCTTAAAACCTATGTATTGATATCTCTCTGGAAGTGAGTCAAGTGGCTGTAAAGCCGCATAAACACAGCCGTGAAAAACAGCTAAACCCCATTATAAAAATAAATTACTTTTAAAAACCCGTGAAACAAAGACAGTGAAAGAGAGAGAATTTCTTACAAAATTCGTTCAGGGGCTGTGATGCAACCTGGATTGACCATATCTAGACCCACAGCTGGATGAGACATAAGGGTGGACACTCTCGGGGCTGAGAGGTTTGGTGAGGTTGGGGGAGCAAACGCAGAGCCTTTAAAGTAATACTGCCTGTTACCCATCCCATGGGTCCCAAATCTCCAGGTTCAAGGGCATCTTCCTACCTCGAAAACATGCATGAGAAACCCAGAAGGTGGTACACCGTGTGATGGGGAAAGGTTTCTAAAACGCACCTCATTTCTCATCTCCTTGTGCTCGGGTTCGCCATTCCAGCCGCTTTACTAGCAATCTCCCTCCTTGGAGAATCAGCACCTTTAACCTCCCGTTCCGTACAGCTTGCAATTTGTCCTGAGGATGAACGGGAAGAGGGGGAGCCAATGAGAGACTAGCTCTAGGTGTTGGGACAGGCACAGGTCACTCTATTTTCCCATCAGGAAGAAGAATTAACCACAGGCTCAGCCTGCCGCCAGGAAGCAGAATAGGGCCTGAGGCGATCCTGCGCTTTTGCGGCCAGCTCCCAAAAAAGCGAGTTGAAAAATGGAGCTCAGGGGCACTGCAATTCACAAACCTGCAGAGTTATAAATGATAACTCTCGTCCACAAATATATTGAGGGAAGGCAACGAAGAGGATCTGAAAGCAAGGCAGAATTGCAGGAAACAGATTTCAGGAGGTCGATTCGAATCGCCTTTAAAGCACATGAAAAGCGGCAAAACGTCGACAATGATGCCCTTGGCCAAAAAGGGCGTATGCGTTTTTTCCTGAATATATTCAGGAAAAAACGCATACGCCCTTTTTGGCCAACCAAGCAACCTGGAAAGGCAAATCAGCGCTACAAAGAAGTCTCGCTTCCCATCGGTCAAAAGGGCCATGCGGAAAAAAGTGTCAAAACCAGAAATGCAGGACAGGCCATGGAGAAATGGGAGCCTTGCTACGCTGATGGGCGGGATGTAAATTGCCAACAGCCACTCTGGAGAAGTGTACGGTGTGTCCTGAAACATCGAAAAAACACAGCTTAGAGCGCATAGGGCACTTCCACTCATGGGCGTATAAATTGGGAAAACTAAAAATCAGCAAGACACAGGCACCCGAAAGTTTAGGGCTGCTCTGTTGACAAGAACCTCCACTTCATGACACCTTAAATATCCCAGGAAAGAGAAAAATGGATAAAGAAGTGGTGGTCCTTATGTACAATGGAATATCCCTCAGCCATGAAATCAATGTCATAAGGCTAGTAGCAGCATGATGAGTGGCTTTAGCCACGACGATTCTAAGTGAAATAAGTCATACAGAAAAACACACTTATTATAAGCTATCACTTATAGAGGGAATGTAAAAACCGCTACACTTGAACTGAATTACAAGACAGAACAGAGTCACACGTTTAGAAAACACATTATGGCTTCTTAACGGGAAAGGTGGGGTGGGGTGATGCATAAAACAAGGGTTTCAAATGAGCTCAGATACCGTTCCATAAACCCCATATGTAATAGAAAGACCTACTCCTTGCTCAGTGAACTGGACTCAACACCCCCTATTCACCGCACAAGAATATATCTGACTAGTAAGAATCTTAAAACCTATGTATTGATATCTCTCTGGAAGTGAGTCAAGTGGCTGTAAAGCGGCAGAAACACAGCCATGAAAAGCAGCTAAACCCCATTATAAAAATAAATTCCTTTTAAAAACCCGTGAAACAAAGACAGTGAAAGAGAGAGAAATTCTTACAAAATTCGTTCAGGGGCTGTGATGCAACCTGGATTGACCATATCTAGACCCACAGCTGGAGGAGACATAAGGGTGGACACTCTCGCGGCTGAGAGGTTTGGTGAGGTTGGGGGAGCAAACGCAGAGCCTTTAAAGTAATACTGCCTGTTACCCATCCCATGGGTCCCAAATCTGCAGGTTCAAGGGCATCTTCCTACCTCGAAAACATGCATGAGAAACCCAGAAGGTGGTACACCGTGTGATCGGGAAAGGTTTCTAAAACGCACCTCATTTCTCATCTCCTTGTGCTCGGGTTCGCCATTCCAGCCGCTTTACTAGCAATCTCCCTCCTTGGAGAATCAGCACCTTTAACCTCCCGTTCCGTACA